>NW_006800666.1:110879-118361 GCF_000485575.1 Poecilia formosa | reverse complement strand
TAGATATTGAATAGGAGGGTCCTAGGATTGAACCTTGCGGTTCCCCACATGTGACCTTTGACCTCTGTGATGAGAGGTTTCCAGTTGAAACAGAACTCCCTGTTCTTTAGGTAAGATTCAAACCAGTTGAGCACTGGACCGGAGAGTCCGACCCAACTCTCCGGTCGGTTCAGTAACATGATCAACACTGAGGTCCAACAGAACCAGAACCAGCACTGTGGTTCTCCCACAGTCCATATTTATACGGATATCATTGAACACTTTGACTAGGCCAGTCTCCGTGCTGTGGTAACCATGGAAACCAGACTGGAAGGAGTCAAAGCGGTTGGTTATCATTGGAAAGCTATTTAACTGTTGAAGCTTTTTCAATAACTTTGCTGATGAATGGGAGGTCAGAGGTCGGAGGTCGGCCTGTAGTGTGGTTTGATAACTTACAGGAAACGTTTCACCAGGATAAGGAGCTAAAGCTAATAATTCATTAATGTTGATAAAGACGCAGATTATTTCACTGTAACGTAAAAATATTTTGTTATAAGAGAAATAATCTGCTGGTGGAACCAGAACTGGGTTGCTAGGCAACGGGCCGGGCGTGGCTGGTATTGCTAGGCAACGGTGTGAAACCGTCTGACAGTGGAACAAGAAGTTTTGATCAATATTAAGGAATTATTTTTGTAAATAATTCCTTAATATTGGAATTATTTTATTTCTAACTAAAAATGACATTGAATTTATTTTTGTCTAATTTTCAGAATAATCAAATATTTCCACTAGAAACCAGACAAACGATTTAGTGTTTTTGCAGTGCAGAGCGAAGCAGCATTAAAGGATTTAATCGATTTTAGGAGAAACATTAAAATCATGGAAGCATAAATAAATTGAACCTATAAATAAAGAACTCAGAAGTATTAATACTATATAGATTTCTAAATAAAGTGACATTTATCCATCATCCTCAGTTTATTTATGAAGTGATAATCTCTGAATCTGAAACAGATTTCAGTCTTCAGGGGTCAGAGGTCACACAGTTTGACCTCCAGCTTTGGGACGTTTTGTTTCTGAACGTCTCGCCTCCGGATCTGTTTGGTTCCGGCCTCGATCGGGTCGGATCACCTGGACCTCCTGCTGCCGGAACGAACCTGGAACCTGGAACCGGGCCGGCGTCCGCTGGAGGATGAAACTCCACCACTTAAAAAATCAGATTGACTTTTTAATAATTTGTTTGTCAAACTGTATTTGATCATTTCATGCTAAAAATACGAATTCAAGGATTCAAGGGTCCAAGGACTTGAATTAAAGGAAATTTCATGTTAAACTCAGTGACAAAGTATTTAAACCTTTGAACTTTTATACATTTTGTCTTTTCACAACCACAAATTTCAGTGTATTTTCATTTAGAGCTAAACTAATAACCACTTCAGTAAACGATTCATTTTTTGATTATTTTAGCAATCAATTAATCGGTTAATATTTTTGATAAAATATCAAAAATATGCAAAAGATTCAAAAAACGATTCAGTCTGCGAGCTTTCATTCATTTAATGAACGTTTGGATCTGCAGATAAAAATCCTTCACATAACATGAGAAAAAGTGATCATCAATACAGAGAACAGACGATAATTGATTATTAACTGATTAATAATTGTATAGAAGAAGATGCCTGGGAGATTTTTAACAGAATCTGAAACATTTACAGATGTTTTGTTTTTCATCTTAATGCAGAATTAATATTTTAATGTTAATCGTTTCATTGTGAATTATTTTCAAAATGCTTAACAACAATCTGAAAGGTGCGGCTTGCATTTGTATTCAGCCGTTATATTTCTTAGTTTGTTGTTTCCATTTGCTCTGATTAATGATTTATAATCTAACTGCTGTTCTCCACACCTTGACCTTTGACCTTTCTGCTGTTTTCAGATTCAAACTTGACATTTTAATAGAAACTGAAACTAAATGTTTTAACTCGTAACAATTCAACACTGCAAAAACACAAAATCTTACAAGTATAAACTAGGCTCAGTTTCTAGTGCAAATATCTTGAACTTGAAATATGAAAAAATAACTTTATATGTAACTTTTCAGCAAAATACAGGATCTTATTTTAATAAAATAAATCATTAATGTTGATTTTTTTAAATAAATTGTAGTTTCACTGGCAAAGTATTTGACTTTAAGCATTAATCCCACGTTAAAGTGAAATAATCTGTCAATGGAACTAGAACTGTTTCATCAATATTAAGGATTTATTTTATTAAAATAAGATCCTGTATTTTGCTGAAAAGTTCCTTTTTCGAGTTCAAGATATTTGCACTATAAACTGGACCAAAATACTCGGAAGATTTTGTGTTTTTGCAGTGAAGTTTCTATAGATGCTTATAGCAGTGGATGCAACGTATCTGCTGTAGCTGTCTGTGTTGCAACTTCTCTGAGGAAACCTCTGACTAAAGACTGTTGTTAAATAATCTGGATTGTTTGTTTCTCTTCCCTTAATAACAAAAGTTCATAAAAGACATGGAGGTTTGTGGTTGTAATGGGACAAAACGCTAAAAGGCCGGTGAATGCTTTGGCTAGGCTGCAGCACCAGGTGCTTTATGTCATTATTTAAGACGCACAAATGACCAGGAGGGAGAGCAACACGCTGTGCTTGTCCCTGACTGTTCAGTGGGATTGAAGCTGGGATTAAAGATGTGGGATTAACAGATTCTTCAAGCTTCATCTGATGTGTGTGTTGTCTCCCAACGCCTTCAAGTGTGTTTTGTCTGAGACGTTTTTAAAGATTGCTTTTGCATCTGTGAGTCGTATCTCTTTACAAATGCCTTTTTACAATTGGCCAACTGGTTCCGTTTCATTCCAGTGTAACTTTGACTTATTGAGCTCAACTGACCTGTTAAAATAAACTCCTGTATAAACATATAAAAAATAAAGTTATTACATTAAACGTCTGGAGTCTGTTATTGAGATATATATTTCAAACATAAAACTACCCTGAACAAAAATATAAAGCCCCGTGTCAAATATAAGAGTTTTATGAACATTTGGGTTACGCAATATATAGATAAACTATATTTTCAGTAATTACTGATCTTCATATGGGCATTGATATCATCGTGGTTCGGCCGTTTGTAGCGGATTGACAGTCATGATCAGGGTCAGGATGAGGAGTCTGACTCTGACCCAGTCGGCTTCCCGTAGGCAGTTACAGACAGTCTGAGGTTTGATGTGTCTGTTGTTCAGACCGATCAGCTGTGTCGCTGGTCTGAGCCGATCCTCCAATGGACGAGCCGATGTGGCGATCTGGAGTCGGTCAGACGAGGATGAGGAGGATCTGCAGAAACCAGCTCTGAAACGGCCGGCGGTCCGATACCGGAGCTGCTGCTGTGCTGGACGTCCTGCATCCAACACGCCAACGGCTCCACAGAACATCTGAGGCTTTATGACTGGAGACATCATGTGACGTATTGGGGCCTTTTATTGTCCAGTTGTTTTCATCTTGTCTGATCACCCAGTGGACATGTCCCACAATGCACTGAGTAAATAACTCACTGAGTGATGATGCTCACTGACGGCAAACTGGACTAAACATTATACACAAACCAAGAGAAATATTAGTTTGGTACAATAAAATGTCAGCAAATGTTCATTCCGCGTTCGGGGTCGTTTCCGATCTATTGAAAATGTCATTTCACCAGGTGCTGCAGGGCTTGGCCGATGATGAACATCGATCCGAAGCCCCAACAAGTCAGCTGGAGAAAGGTTAAGATGTTCGCCTCGTTATATTCACGGACACGAAGGTGAGTTTTACTTTAACTTTGGCTTATGCTAGTAGGCAATATTCTCTGACATTGTTCTTGTAAAAATGTGCTATTTAAGAATCTAAGCATTCTAACGGACAATGTTTGTGCCTTATTTTCCAGTATACTGTGTGTTTATTGTCGTTAGTGTCAGAGACTGACGGGGAGGTTCCGGTTCGGAAGCCTGACGGAGCTCAACAAGCCTCATAGCTTGATGGTAGCGCAGCTCTGGTGTCAGAGATCTGGTTCAGCTGTTCAGGTTCAAAGTTGCTGCTTTTAGAAAAATATGACCGTGTTGCTTCATGTCTCCGTGTTATTTCGTTTTATTACCTTTGCATGTTTCTTGTTCAGAGCTCAGGTAGGACGTTGTTTACTGTGGTGTGTTCAGGCGGATCAGTTGCTCGTCTGTCTGGCTCTGGTCTGCTCTCTGGTTCCCATCAACTCATAAATTCATTCGCTCTTTCAGGCTTAATACAGAAATGACTCCATGGAAATAACTCAGCAGGCTCCAGTTAAAGCTAACGCTGTGCAGCGTTAGCTTTAACTGGTAGCAACGGATATTTACAAGCCACCATCTTCTTAATTCAGGATTGTTTGGAAATTAATGAAAGCTTAAAAGCCCATTATATTAGGAAGACAACAATGTTCATAGTATTGCTTTTTTTTTTGCGTCTGAAATACGACTTGGTCTTTTCTAGCTGTCATGGTAACTCAAAGCGGAAACAAGTGAGCCGCATTGGATCATGCAGATGTGACGTCAACGCCGTACCAAAGAGCCCATTGGACATGGGGCGTTTATTTTGTTCAGTATATANGTCTGTTATTGAGATATATATTTCAAACATAAAACTACACTGAACAAAAATATAAGCCCCGTGTCAAATGTCAGAGTTTTATGAACATTTGGGTTACGCAATATATAGATAAACTCAAACTATATTTTCAGTAATTACTGATCTTCATATCGGCATTGATATCGTGGTTCGGCCGTTTGTAGCGGATTGACAGTCATGATCGGGGTCAGGATGAGGAGTCTGATTCTGACCCAGTCGGCTTCCCGTAGCGGTTACAGACAGTCTGAGATTTGATGCGTCTGTTGTTCAGACCGATCAGGGGTGTGTCGCTGGTCTGAGCCGATCCTCCGATGGGCGAGCCGATGTGGCGATCTGGAGTCGGTCAGACGAGGATGAGGAGGATCTGCAGTCTGTTGGAAACCAGCTCTGAAACAGCCGGCGGTTCGATACCGGAGCTGCTGCTCTGCTGGACGTCCTGCATCCAACACGCCAACGGCTCCACAGAACATCTGAGGCTTTATGACTGGAGACATCATGTGACGTGTTGGGGCCTTTTATTGTCCAGTTGTTTTCATCTACCCAGTGGACATGTCCCACAATGCACTGAGTAAAGAACTCACTGAGTGATGCTCACTGGACTAAACATTATACACAAACCAAGAGAAATATTAGTTTGGTACAATAAATTGTCAGCAAATGTTCATTCCGCGTTCGGGGTCGTTTCCGATCTATTGAAAATGTCATTTTACACCAGGTGCTGCAGGGCTTGGCCGATGATGAACATCGACCCGAAGCCCCAACAAGACAGCTGGAGAAAGGTTAAGATGTTCGCCTCGTTATATTCACGGACACGAAGGTGAGTTTTACTTTCACTTGGCTTATGCTAGTAGGCAATATTCTCTGACATTGTTCTTGTAAAAATGTGCTATTTAAGAATCTAAACATTCTAACGGACAATGTCTGTGCCTTATTTTCCTGTTAACGTGTTTATTGTCGTTAGTGTCAGAGACTGACGGGGAGGTTCCGGTTCTGAAGCCTGACGAAGCTCAACAAGCCTCATAGCTTAACAGTAGCGCAGCTCTGGTGTCAGAGATCTGGTTCCGCTGTTCAGGTTCAAAGTTGCTGCTTTTAGAAAAATATGACCGTGTTGCTTCATGTCTCCGTGTTATTTCATTTTATTACCTTTGCATGTTTCTTGTGCAGAGCTCAGATAGGACGGTGTTTACAGCAGGATGTACAGGCGGATCAGTTGTTCGGCTGTCTGGCTCTGGTCTGCTCTCTGGTTCCCATAAACTCTTTCAGGCTGAATACAGAAGTGACTCCATGGAAACAACTCAGGAGGCTCCTTTATTTACCATCCGTCTCCTCCGGTAGTTTTAGGCTGAAGAAGCTGATCCGGAGTGAAGTGAAGGCTGCAAACTTTGCTGTGCGACGTTAGCTTTAACTGGTAGCAACGGATATTTACAAGCCTCCATTTTCTTAATTCAGGATTGTTTGGAAATTAATGAAAGCTTAAAAGCCCATTATATATGACAACAATGTTCATAGTATTGCTTTTTTTTGCGTCTGAAATACGACTTAGACTAAGAAATACGACTTAGTCTTTTCTAGCTGTCATGGTAACTCAAAGCGGAAACAAGTGAGCCGCATTGGCTCATGCAGATGTGACGTCAACGCCGTACCAAAGAGTCCATTGGACATGGGGCGTTTATTTTGTTCAGTATATATAGAAAGCATTTGATATAAAATATCATTTACAACATGTTGGGTAGAACTTTCTACACTACATATTATAAAAGTTTCTAATTTCCTGTTAACTAAAGTTTAGACTTTCAGAATAATTGGTAACAACTTAAACTGCACATAGGTCAGCGTATTGTCTGGTCTGGTAAAAGTATGGGCAAATAAAAAGAAATTGGTTCTGTTAAGCTATAAATTAGCATTAGCAATACGACACAGTTAGCAGCTACAGGAAGTTTAAAAGATAGAGTCTAAAAAAATTAAACGTGTCTTAAAGTCACTGGATAGCTTAAGGTTTGTCGTCATAAGTGGTAAAAAATATTACAGCTAATTAAGTAAGCATATACTTACTTAATTAGTATCAATTAATATTACAGTGATCCCTCGTTTTTCTTAGGGGTTGCGTTCCGAAAATAACCCTCGATAAGTGAAATCCGCTAAGTAGTTACCTTTCGTTTTTACAATTATTATACAGCATAATTAAATACTCTACATTGAAACCAAAGAACAAAACCTGTTTTCAGATCAGCGGATGTGCGTGTTCCCCTGTGAAAATCTGCCCCCTGTGTCGGGAGCGCGCATTGCAGCCAGAGAGGCGGATCTGACCATTTCTCGGTAAAAACTACTCATATAATCATGTCAATGTTGTAACTTCCAGTTTAATCGGCAGCTATCAAAATAAAAACAATACATAAATAAACGAGGTCTTGAGTAGTCTACCCCCCTGCGCGCTCCCGACGCAGGGGAACAGATTTTCACAGTGGAACAGAATTTCGCACAAGACCGGAGTCGTGTCATTAAAGCGTCTCCTCCAAGCTGCCCTGTGAGATTCACAGCTGGATCTGCGGCAGAGCGATGGATCTAGTAAAGCCTCCGGTCGGTTTTGCGCTGATTCTGGCCACAGTTTTTTTCCAGCTGGCATTCAATGTTTTCAGCTTTCATCTCCTGAATGGCCAATCTGTATTACTTATATTTAAATACCATAATGTTATTGGCACACAGGTAGAGAAGGAGCTCGGAGACTGTTTAGCCAATCACGACGCAGAACACAATGCACTGTGAAAAAAACGGCACAAAAAAATCCGCGAAAGGGATCAGTTACTAAAAAAAATTCCCTTCTCACCCTCCGCGGGTGGCCTCTCTCTCTCTCTGAGCCTCT
>NW_006800666.1:103764-108394 GCF_000485575.1 Poecilia formosa | reverse complement strand
CTGGGGGAAAGTCGGGTGACTATATATATATATATATATATCAGTTTTTAGTAACACAAAGAAGTTCCTCCTGTGTGTAGGAATACACAAACGAGTCTGAGTTCATTAAACACAGATGTAAAAAAAACTGTTGTGAAACAAGAATGGAGAAAAGTTTCATGATTTCTTTAGAGTTTATTTATTAAAACTTATACAGAACAACATAACTGGAGCTCTGCCATCATTTCAAAACATTCATTCAGGAAGTTTTTGTTTTTTAAATAATCTGAACAACTTTACCAGCCTTTGATAAAAAATACTGTGCATCAGAATTTCATGAAACATAAAACATGAACAAATATTCACTTGCAGCTCAACTTAAAAGGCAACAACAACTCAGCAAATCAAAAGTCAAACTCACCTGCAAACGACGAGCAAACAGTTTTTATGTCAACATTCAGCAGGAGGCTTTTCCAGTTTGGGTCAATCTGAGAAAGGAAACTTTGACCGGCTACAACCTCACAGACCGGCCGGCAACTTCTGAATTATCTTATCAAATCAAGGTGTTTTCCAGTCAGGCAGCTCATGCAACACCAGCAACGCAGAGATGAGTCTGATGGCGACCAGCAACCAACACCAGCTTATTTCTGACACAATCGCAGCTCGTAGTGCAAAGTTCATGCGTCAGATATTCCATAATGACCATGAAAACTCTCTGCTGTGATGGAGAGTCAAAACGTACATTAGTGTTTTGCTATATAACTGGAGGAATCATAAACCTGCATGTTTTAGACGTTACTTTAACTGTCAGATTCTTCTCTGAATGGCCGCTGTGTTTCTAAGCTGTGCTATGAACAACAAACCAAGCTGAAAAACAATCTAATAACTGGTTTCCTTTGACTGAAGTTGCAGTTTTTCTGTCAGAAAATTTGGATTTTGTAGCAATTTGAGACCAACGAAGGCTGAGTGTTGCTTTTCTTCTTACATCCATGGCTGTCGTGGCAGAAAAAGTCGTAAACATGGACGAAGTGAGGCTGTTGAATGTAAACAAACCTTCTTCTCCTCAGTGTTTGTTGGTGACTCTAGATGTGTGATGAGAGTCCGGCTCGGCGGTTCCGTCTCTCCTGCTGCGATCACAAAGAAAAACAAAGATGGAGCCTGGGTTCTGCTCTGTGATTGGCTGCCAGCGGACCCAGACTGACAGTGCAGAGGAATCCTCCATCCGCTCTTCCCGCATCAGTTTCCATGGCAACAGGAGTAAAAATACGAGTCTTTCTTCTGACCCAAGTCAATGCCGGTTTCCTCTGGAACAGAAATGAAGAAATTTGTTTCCTGGGTTTTATAAATCATCTCTGATATCACAAAAAATATATATATATTTTAGTTTCCTGTTCAAATGTAGTTGTTGAAATAAAACAAAACTAACAAATACATTTTCATCAAGATAAAGTTTAAGTCAATAATTCCTTAATATTGATTTTTAAAAATTCCTAGGATTATTTCAGTATAAAACATTTTTGTAAGAAATGTGAATAAAAACTGTAATTTATGTTTTTTTACTGATATTTACTGTAAAAACTCTAAAGTTGCTTTTATAAAAATGATTTTTTGTCACAACTCTACATAAAGTGTTGGGAAACATCATAAATACATTTTTCTTCAGAAGCCCAACATGCACAATTTGCAATTTGGAGGTCTGCGCGCGTCCCACCAGTTTAATCCCAGAGGGAAACGGTGCGACTGAAATCACTTAAAGTTTATTTCTCAAGTTGACATTTAAAACTGTAGGATAGAAAAGTGGAGCTGCTCATGTTGTAATTATTATCCATTTTGGTAATAATCCATGTTTCAATCCGTTCACAGGCTGATTTATGAACATGAGGATTCGCTGCAGACTGAAACTGAACCGCTCAGGCGAAAGTTTTTAAGTGCAACTGAACCAATTTTGTTCCAAACTGGATGTGAAATGATCAGCTGGTTTTCCTGAGGAAACTCACCAGCCAGGAGCTGGAAAGCAGAGCTGCTGAAATCCTCGGCAACTTTCTGGAACAATTCATCTGGAAAACAGATAAAAGTTCAGAGTTCAGATCAGAGCAGAAAAGCAGAAATTCTGTTACTCCTTTGTTTTGTTTGTATTCCATGCCCATCCTCTAGGGGGCACTGTTATGCCAGGAGCATATGATTTTGGGTTTGTACTCTTGTTCTGCTCTGGTTGTCTGTTCGGGTGATGAACATGGCGGAATAAAGCTGAGCAAAGAAACAAGTTATTTTACTAACATTGGTAGCAGAGGATGGTTAGTAACTACAAAGTTCCGCCAATGTTTGAAGAAGGAAAGCCTCACGAAAGCTGGAAGAATGAAGGCAACATTTGGACGAGAGTTACAGATTTGGAGAAGAAAAAGCAGCTCTTGCTGTCGCCCTGGATCCGTCTGGAAGAGCGCGGGACACGGCGATGGAAACTCCGGTAGACGGTCTAAATGAATGACCACACTGTCCGCTCAACTGGATGACTTTTTCATAAAAGAGGAAAAGGACAGGATCTTTGAGGCGTACTCGGATTTTGACTGAATCATAAAAGAAGTTAACACGTCGATGGCGGACTATTATTGATTTCGAGCAGCGTTACTCGAATACATCATGGAGCCGCTACCTGACGCAGTTTTGGCTTTTAAGCTTTTGGACACCGCGTGTTTGGAAATAACGGACAGACAGTTGGCTTTAACGGCAACTCTGATGTAACATTTGCTTCTATGAAGTCCGCTTTGAAGATAATATTTTGCGAAAAAACAGGTGCGGCAGCAGAAGGCAATAGCCAGGAGCAACGGCGGCAAAAAGGCAAGAACTGGCGGCAGCAGAAAACCCCACAGCCCGGTACCAACCCGCTGGAGAAGTACGGACGTCGGACAACGGTCCAAATGTCCAGTGTCCCAAAGTACTTTTCACTGGGTTACAAACTGTCCGCACAAAGCTGATAGTGTTCAAATTACCGATGATACAAAAGACGTGGAAGAGTGTAATTTAACTCTGTACACCAAAGAATCACCCACAGATGCAGAAATATTCATGACAGAATGTCACACTGCTTGCACTAGGACAGTTTGTGGACAAGAGTGGCTGGACAACTACAGTACTGTGTTACAAAAGAAAAGAGTGAAAACTATGAAAGAGACAGAAACAGAAAATCATGGGCCCTTCAAGTCTACTCCACCAAAAAGGAAAAGATACCTGCAAAACTTGGCAACACAAAGTGTAATATAGAAACTGAAGTGGAACCTGCTAACATCCCACTGCTTCTGAGTAAAACCTCATTAAAAAGGTTCCTAAAAACTGTCCTGCACTTTGGACAGTGCAGTGATGTTCACCCAGCCTGTCAAACTGGACTTTACTAGTTCAGGTCATCAGCGTGAACATTGTGGACGGTAAAAATAGAAATTTGACTCACTCTGATAAGCTATTAGAAGCTTCTGAGGAAGAAATATTGACAACAGACAAGATGAACACAAGTGAACAGATGAAAGTTCTGGAGAAACTTGATAAACAGTTTGGACACGCCTCTGTTGATGAAACACGCAGACTTGACTAATTCTGGCAACCAGGACACAGAATGTGACAGCCTGCTAAAAAAGGTCATGATCAGTGTGAAGTGTGTCAGAATAATGTAAGACCAAACCAAACCTGCTGACGGCTTACATTGGCATCTACATACAATGAAACAGTTGCTGTAGATCTGCATGAACTTGAGCCTGGGGTTTGGTGCCTACACTTTACTGACCAGTTCACCTTTTTCAGTGTAGTGTCTGAACCACCACGAGGTCTTCTGAAATAGTCAAACGTTTTATCCATGATTGGATCAGTGCGCATGGCCCACCACAAAAGTTGTTCAGTGCCAATGGTGGTGAGTTTAATAATGAGGAGACATGACCTTTAATATTGAAGTTAAGACAACAACGTGGAGCAGTGGACTGTTGGAGCACCACAATCAAACTCTAACGGAGATCCTACTGAAAGTCAAAGCAAGTACTGGATGTGACTGGAGCACTGCCATGAACTGGGCCCTGATGGCAAAGAACTCTGTGCAAAGAGTAAAATGTCCATGGATGCAGCCCACATCAGCTGGTGTTCAGGCAGAATCCCAACCTGCCCTCTGTATTAATAGACAGAGCTCCAGCTCTAGAGGGCACCACCAAGCACATTTCAGCCCTGCATACTGCAAGAAAAGCTTTTCAGAAGCAGAATGTTCAGAAAGGATACGCAGAGCACTAAAGAAACAGCTGTGGCCCATAGACGAGCGATATGAAACTGGAGACAAAATATTTTACAAAAGACTGGATTGTCTAGAATGGAAAGGACCAGGAGTGGTCATTGGTCAAGATGGTGCAGTGGTTTTTGTTAGACACAGAGGCACCTGTGTCAGAGTGCACCAAGTCAGATTGAGGAAAGTTACTCACGAGAATGAAGAACCTCAGATTACCTGCAATGAGAACAATCAAGGACAACACACATTGAAGAAAACGTAGGATTAGACACTATTGCAGTAAATCCTGAGAATGATCCTTTGCCAGAGGCCCAGAGACAGCACACTGGGAACACCATCATAAAAACAGGTCAAATTGTGACATTCAGAAATGCAGAGGGTGTCTCACAAAAAGCC
>NW_006800666.1:98884-100527 GCF_000485575.1 Poecilia formosa | reverse complement strand
GTATCTTTTCTATTTTTTTTTTAAGGGGGGGATTGTTACTCCTTTGTTTTGTTTGCATTCCTGTCCCTGCTCTAGGGGCTGTGAGGCTCTTACCCCCTCCCTAACAGGTGCTGTATTTGTACTTCTATTTTCTAATTTATCTGGTAAATGTATTGTTTTTGTTTAGAGGAAGTAACTTGCTTTATATTGTATTTTGTTTTAATCATCCTCTCTTATCGTTGAGGTTACCTGGTCATGTGTTGCCATGGAAACGCGCCCATGAGCAGTGCTGACAAGGACCTGGTGTTTTCAATCAGCCTCAATGGGAAAATCCACTGTTTGAGAGGGAGGGGAGAAGTTCTGGATTTTGTTTGGACCCAGATTGTTTTAGTTGGTGTTAGTTGTAATTATGTAAATATTTTTCTAGGAAAATAGTTTAGTCCAATTGTGACTTTTTTCTATCTGGAAATGTAACTGTTGTCTCCCGCCCTTAATTAGTCCTAGTAGGAGCAGATGCTTTAAAAGCCAGGTGTATTAGATCAGAGGGGGTCTCGCCCTCCTGTTTGAATTCATGTCATGCTGTGAACTGGAATGAAATGCTTGAAGAACTGCATAAAGAAAAGATTCAGAGCTCTACAATTTCTGGATCTTGTCTGATTTTTGATCGCAAACCAACTGTTATGCCAGGAGCATGTGATTTTGGGTTTGTACTCTTCTGCTGCTCTGGTTGTCTGTCCGGGTGATGAACATGGCACAATAAAGCTGAGCAAAGAAACAAGTTATTTTTACTGACTAACAATTCTGTCAAATCTGAGAAATTTACTATTTATTATATTTTGGAAAATACAGATAACTATCTATCTGGTTGTTGTTGATGTTTTTCACCTTTTAAATATCCATTCAATGATTCTCTGTAAGGCAGTTTTGTTCAGCTTTTTACATTTTAATAAAAAGTCAAAAATCTCGGAACCAGTTTTAGTCAAAACCACAAAGTCGTTAAAATCATATTCAGAGTAAATTTATTCTTCACTGATTGAAAAGTGAGACTTACCTACGTTTTTTCCTGTTTTACTGGAAGTTTCAAAATACTGAGCGCCGACGTCTGAGGATGAAACAAAACCTTCAGCAGATGTTCTAGAAACCGGAGCAGAGAAACTCCAGGAAGATTTACTGAGACTTCTGACACAATCACATTAAAGACTTAAATATTAAAACTAAAAGTTCAGCTTACATTTATGGCAAAGACTCAACAGTGGATGGAGGGAAGGATGGATGGAAGGATGGAGGATGGATGGATGGATGGAGGGAGGGAGGGAGGGAGGGAAGGATGGATGGAGGGAGGATGGATGGATGGAGGGAAGGATGGAGGATGGATGGATAGATGGAGGGAAGGATGGATGGATGGAGGATGGATAGATGGAGGGAAGGATGGATGGAAGGATGGAGGATGGATGGATGGAGGGAGGGAAGGATGGATGATGGATGGATAGATCGAGGGAAGGATGGATGGATGGAGGGAGGGGAGGATGGATGATGGATGGATAGATCGAGGGAAGGATGGATGATGGATGGAGGGAGGGAAGGATGGATGATGCATGGATAGATGGAGGGAAGGATGGATGGATAGATGGAGGGAGGGAGGGAGGGGAGGAAGGAAGGATTGA
>NW_006800666.1:90586-98064 GCF_000485575.1 Poecilia formosa | reverse complement strand
ATAGATCGAGGGAAGGATGGATGATGGATGGAGGGAGGGAAGGATGGATGATGGATGGATAGATCGAGGGAAGGATGGATGGATGATGGATGGCAATCTGACAGGAAATGCATTCTATAAGTTCTTCATATTTATATTTTTCCCTCCTTGTTTTTCTTTAACCAGACGTGGAAATGGATCAACCAGATTCCCAGAGTTGGGATGTTCGTCTCGGTTCGTCACCTTCTGCGAAGTCCTGTGCGTCGTGGAAGTCGACCTGACGCAGAGCGCGCTCTCCTTCGATCAGGTCGCTCTTTGTGCCGCACACGTAGATTTTACAGTGCTGCAAACGCAGAGCAGCAAATAAATCTCAGATAAAACCAGGCAGGAAATAAATTGTCACATTAAAGTTGACCCACTTCCTGTAGCAGGTGAGGATTGATCAATGGCCTAATCCAAACCTGTTCATCACATTTTTCACATAAAATGGTTCTTCTTTCATAATGGGTCGCTGTCACTTTCAATTCAAACAAGCTGGAGTTCTGCTGCGGTTCCTAGGTAACGGGTCTGGGCTGCAGTTGCTAGGTAACCGGTCTGGGCTGCGGTTGCTAGGTGACGAAACATTTTGGATGTTTTGAAACGGATCATTTTCCAGACACCAAAAAACATCTGGGTGGTTTTTAATGAAGAAAATAAAATAATAAAATAAACAAAAACATGAAAAATATAAATTTTATATTCATAGGTTTAAGAAATAAACATTATGAAAGTAAAATCTCCATTAAATCTGCAGTTTATAAAAATATTTATTTTATTTTTACTCAAAAAGTGTTTTTTAGAGATCTTGTGAAACAACCAAACAGAGCCAAAAGGCGGGTCTTAGTGCTGTCAATCATGCCTCATATGGCGCTGCTCTGCTACACTGCAGCTAGCCTTTCCTGAATGCTAGTCTAGTGTTTCTCTACCGGTAATTAGTTTCTCCTCCATCAGCACATTTAGTAGCAGGTATGAGTCTGACCAACAGCGCTAAGCCCCGCCTCCTGGCTCTGATTGGTTGTTTTGCATTAATTTCTTCAGACAGCATGTGAAGATGGATCTACCTCATAAACATGGAGAGTTTGAATAAATGCTATTTTAATAAACCGTATGCAGCAGGAAGGAAACGCTCTCACCTCCTCACAGTTCTGCAGCTCCTTCACCCAGAACCTGGCTCTCTGGAAGCTGCTGCTGTCCGTCAGATCTGAGGCACAAACAGAGAAACTCAACATCCTGCAGGTTTCACTCAGTTCAAAGAGCAGAGCAACGCAAAGCAGGAAAATGGAGCTGAAGTAAAATAAGGGATTCCTCACGGCAGGAATCCCACCGTGGAAAAACAAACGAATCCATGAAGCTTTTGGGATTTTACACAAAATGTTCCTCAGAGCAGCTCCATCAGACGGCAGATTTATTTTCATCATCAGGAGTTATCTGCTAAGAGGTGCAGGAAGCCTCGCTCTGGAATATGTGCATTAATAATTAAACAGGGTTTCCCCCAGAAAACCTGCTCAGCCTGGCAATCGGGGCGGTCCAACGTGTGTTTGTATTAAAAGATGTTAAATAGACAGGAAATGTAAAAATATAACTGGGTAATTATATGTTACCGGAAAACATCCCCAGTGAAATCCCACCTAAACCCACAACTAGCCTTAAAAACAATAAAAAAAAATAAAAAAAAAATACAGTTAAAATGAATATCAGTTATTTGCGCTTTTGTTTAATCCAAATCAACTCAGCGGCTCCATCGGACCCCAGGGCTTCAGGGCCCCATAAATGCTAATATTTTAACACAGATACATGAATGTAACATTTATTTATTGAGATGATCAATGCTGCTGAATTTGATTTAATGGTTTCAACATAAATTAAAAATATTTTAAATTGTTTAACATTTAAATGCAAGATTTTAAGGAGCTGGCAAGTTTAGTTTGTAAAAGTTCAAAGAACAATATTCATAGTTAGATTGTTTTGTTACCATAGCAACAATCTGATGCTGAGTTTAATCTTTGAGTTTGAGCTGTTTGTTCACAAATACAAATTAATAAACTGTAATTATAACTGATTGTTTTTAGGTTGGCCAGTTAAACTCCTCCTCCTCTCAGATTAAATCCAACACAGAAGCTGTTAGAGCTGCTGATGTTTTAGCAACAAGAGGGGCCCCTCAGTCAGATTCTGCTCCAGGCCTCATCCACCCTTGGACCGGCCCTGCAGGATGAGTTAAACCTGCTGCACTGAGCAGAGATGCGCAACAAATGGGAGATTTAATTCAATGCTGCTAATGTGGCTTTAGTAGCTCTGACATTTCTGTCTGTTGAGTTTTAATAAGCGTCACAGAAACGGTTTTGGTTGCTAGAGTTTGTGGGACAAGATTTTCAGATCTCTGCGCGGCTGTGCACATTAACCTCTTTCCCCCTGCATTCATTTTACCCCCCATTAGGGGGAAAGAGGTTAAATCTATCTGACTAAGTGGACAAAGCATTTGATATGGTTTGATGCATTGTGTAACCGGAAAAATAATAAGAAAATTTGAAAATTCCTGAAGAAATCTAACCGGGGCCTGCCAAAGTGTGCCCGTCAGTCTGGACCCAGGGTTCTAATGCTAAAAATTAGCATCAATGCTAAGCTTACCTAAATTGTAGTCAATAGCCTGTGGAGAGTCACAAGAATGTTGACTAACCTGGACTTGCACCATTCAGTATGTTAAAATAAGTGAATCAGCTAAAATTAGCCTAAATGCTAATGTTAGCATGAATTCTATCAGTAGCATGTGGGGTATCACAAGCATGTTGTCTGTCCTTGACTCTTGAGAGCAATATTGAGGCTTTTATTTTGAAATTTTCAGTAAGGTTCATATTAAATGGCCACAGTAATCCAATGTGTAACAGTGGTTGGGATAAGCCAGTTATACAATGGCCAAAAGAGCAATAACCTGATGTAAAAAATGTCAAGGTTTTTATTTTGAAATTTTCAGTAAGCTTCATTTTAAATGACCACACTAATCCAATGTGTAACAGTTGTTGAGTTAAACCAGTTATATACTGTCAAAAACAGCAAGTAGTTCTGAATGCCAGCTTATCCTGCTCTGTAGTCACTGAGTGTCCGCCATAGTTACAAAGATGGCCGTGTTTGTAGTCCTAAGCAGCAGCGCTGCTGTTGCCATGGTGATTAACCCTCTGTCAGCTGTCAGGGGGAAGACATAAGTCCATCTGTTTGAGCCAATCAGTTTCACTAAAAAAAGCAGTTCGAACAACTCCTTCCCGTTCGGGAACCTGGATACCTATTAGAAAACTGTTTGAAGCGTATGAGAGGGATATCTGTCGTCTCCGATAGTCCCGCGATTCATATCTCTACCTCACTCACTGTAATAACAGTGAAGAGAGAAAAATGGTGTTCGCTGAGCTCTGAAATTTTTCAGAAATGTATGGAAATCAATGGCTGAGAGCGTGAGCTCACCATTTTACGGGAGCAGGCATGCGTATCAATGTCATGACCGACTTTGATACCAATAGGGCGATATTTGTGGGCGTGAGGGCGAGTTAAAAAATATTTTGGGGTCAAAAATCCACTCCGTTCCTTACTTTAGCGGAGCGGCAGTTGTACTCTAATTTAAAACTTTGGTGCGCTTAGAGACAAGTTGTGGACAAACCGTACGCTGTCTTCACTTCTGAACAGAGCACGGACGTATCTACAAAGTGAAATTTCTACGTGAATTCATAACACAGAAATGTCTGAAAAATAGTGGATTTTTAGGATTTTTTTTCCTCACTCCATTGACTTGAATGGGACTTCGGGGCGCTGTTTTTCACGATTTATGTCACCATGGTAACTCCAAATCCCACTAAAAGTAATAGCTCCCTTTTCGAGATTGAGTCGCATGTTTTGATACCACTTTTGTGGGGGCGCACGCAGCGGTATGAGCCGCATTAACGGTGACGGAAGAAAAATAGAGACATTCTATTAGGTGTAGAACAATAGGTGCCTGCCATGCATTGCATGGGAGCCCTCCCTCTGCATTGCTATGGGCAGGCCCCAATAATATAAAACCAGCGTGCTGTGTGACTACGAGGCGGGCACAAAAGCTCCTCACCGGGCTGAACCTGCATGATGAGGTTAGCACTGGTTCGTTAACCACTAAAGCTCCGACCAACCGGGAACATAAACTTTACAAAGAAGACAGCGCCACACCCTGGGCAGGTGTTGACATGTAAACGCTGCACATCATTCTTTGTTCACAAAGATAAATCGTTCTCGCCACTCACTCAACGCACCTCAGAAAGCGACTACAACTTATTCCTGCGGTTCACATTGAGCTGCAACCAGAGCTAACGCGGCGGGTTTTAGACTCTTACCCAGAGTTCTCCAAAGGATTATAATTCCTCACAGTAAGTTGATGTAAATATCCATACAGGTCAGCCTGAGTCCAGTCTGAGCGGACCGCACTGAGGTAAAGCAGCGGCAGCGCGAGGCAGAGCGCAGAGGCGCCAGCTCTGATTGGTCCACTCTCCGGCTTGAAATGCATAAACTATAAACTCTCTTTTAGAAATAAATCTGATATGCCAGTGAAATTCCCAGAACAACAGAGACGCTTGCAATTCGGCTTTAACATAAAAAAAAATACTTAAGAATTTTTTTCCCCCAATTATTAATTTTTCTAAAAATAAAACAAGCAACTCCTAGCCTGGCAAGCATGGAGGGCCGCCAGGCTTATAATACACTGGGGGAAACCCTGCTAAATATCATTTTAATGAAGTAAAACAGGAAAAAATAACTGCATCCTCTCTGTAGTTCCTTTCTAATTAAAAAATGAAAAAAACAATAGAAAAAAAATCATCCATCTTTGATTGAAAATAAAGAAATTCATCCAGCAGCTTTTAGTGGATTATCAGCGGATTATCAGCGGATTATCAGTGGATCACCATAGCAGACCACGGCGGCCCGGGCTCCTCGGTAGTAGATCCGGCTCATGGCCTCGTAGCGCTCCGATCCGGCCGTGTCCTGTCAGAAACAACATGGGAAATTTAAAGGAACATTCCTCATTTTAAATCAACATCAATAAGATATTTCTGATATGAAGCTGCAGATTATTTGTCAGTTTGAAGGACTTGCCATCATTCACCTTTGACCTTTATTACTCACCCAAATCCCCAGAGTGATGACTGTGTCTGCCACCTGGATGGGTTTGGCCACAAACGCAGCGCCGATTGTCTGAGGGCGACACAAACGCAGCTTAATGTTCTGATCCGAATATTTTTTTCTCTCTTGCTCTCGATGAAGGCGGACGCTTTTTCCCTCTGCTCCCTCCCTGCCCTTGCCTGCACTGCTTGCTCTGTTTTTGCCCTGTCGTTTCTGTATTTTTGGAGCCTTTCTTTGCACATCATCCAAATCTACAAATTATGGATCTGGTCACCTGATCTCTCAATGCAATTGATCAAATTTTCAACGAGAAGTCTCCTGTCCTGCGGGGACACACCCGGCAGGATTCACCCTGGATTTATTCATGATAACAGGATTTCTGCTGTTTGGAGTTTGTGGATTCCTGGATTATTGATAAATTTGTGGCGGACTTGGCTGAACTAGCGAACACTCAGACTGTTGGTGTGGACAGAGACGAGTTGGATGCGAGTCTTGCTGAGACTCGCAGCCCAGCTGAGGACTCTACACTCAATAAAATGAACTTAGGGGGTTATTATATTGACAAAGGAATATCATGTACTTTTAACACAATAATTTCATGTTTCAAATGAAAACGTGATAAAATCATGTTGGATAAACAAGAAATTCAACAACTTAACTTTTATGAAATTTAATCATGTTGAGATAACATGACTCATTTTAGTCAGACTGATCTTGTGCTGAAGACGACTAGCGAGATCACGGAAGATCACGCGAGATCATGGGAAATCACACGACATCACACCAGATAATCGTTTTGCGTGCTGGGAAAACTCCAGCGGCAGTTATGAGAAGACTACATTTTCCTGGCAGCATTGTGTATATATCATAGGCGCCGGAACGGGGAGGGGGCCAGAGGGCCATTGGCCCCCCCACTTTACGGCCCTGCCCTGCCCGTTCATTGGTCCCACCAGACATTTACACAGACTGCACACAGCTCTGACAATCTGTGACTGACATCTCTCTGTACTTATATAAAGACAGAGGCACAGATAAAACCTACAGCATCTGGACCAAATCTAAGGCCCCAGATCATAACAGTCACCCAAAGGTTTACACACGCTCCAGCTCCGGGTTGGGTTGGGATCAGGAACCGGTCTGACACCTAAAAAATAAAGCTTTGACTCTGGGTCCCTGTCTCAACCAGATCTTCCTAAAATGAAATGAGCGTTCAAAATGCCATATTTGTAGAACTGTGGCGACGTTTTCTTTCCCCCATTTTTCCCAAAAAAAACCCCAAAAAAACATCCGATGTCAGCCCATGTCCGTTAACGGGTCCGGACCAAATGTTCACCCACACTTTGCCCAGAGCAGATTGTTTTTGCTCAGGTCGAAAAATAATCGTGCGACTAGCTTTTTATTTATTTATTGTTTTGGTCCAAAAGCAGCCAGCCAACCATCAGTAGCCATAAGAGTCGATGGCTGCCAATGGTTTTCAGGTCTCTGTTGGCTGTTGATTGAAATTCATTTTTGTTTGTTAAATAACAAGCACATTAAAATTTAATCATGGTGTTTTTCATTTTGTTTTTAATACAAAAAATATTGTCATCAGTTCAGCTGGTTATCTGTCTGTAGTTGTACAGCTGTACGCATTGTGCGGACCTTGAGATTTTCCTTTAAGTAAAAAAAGAAAAGATAAATTTTTGGATTTTTTTTTTATTATCTAACCGTCTTTAAAATTGCGGAGAAAAAAAAATCTTTTGTGTGAAAACCTCATGTACACAGCTCAAACTGTGTGCTACATACAAGATATATAGCATGTAGCACACAGATGGGGGGTTGGGAACGCCAAAGCCTAAATGCTAAATTGGTCAGTTTACTTTTGTTTATTTGGCAGCCTGGCGCTTTTTCTGTAAGCTAAAAATGAATGAGGTGTGAATGCCCCTGTAGTTCTAAGAGCATTGATTTGGATCCTGGCTGTCGTGATTCTGTTATGATTTTCTTTATGTGCACACATGCACATGAGTCTTCTTCACACCTGTACAATAAACTTCATGCTCGACAAAACCAGTTGTGTTTTGGTAGCAGGTTGGAAAATTACAGTTGCTCCTTTATTGTACAACCATCAACATTCTAACCTGTCTTAGTCAGACAACAAATAAGGGTGAACAATTATTCTAGGCCACTTATTTTGAAAAAATGTGATTTAGTTTGGCCTGGGGTCTTTCTGCATGCTGTTTGCATGTTCTCCCTGTGCATGGTGGGTTTTCTCCGGGTTCTCCAGTTTCCTCCCACAGTCCAAAAACATGACTGTCAGGTTAATTGGCCTCTCTTAATTGGCCCTAGGTGTG
>NW_006800666.1:88510-90382 GCF_000485575.1 Poecilia formosa | reverse complement strand
CTTCAGAATATGCTTGTGCTTACTTTTATTGTTTTTCCTACTTGTAGACCAAAGATGTTGTTGCCATAAGGACTGCTACCCTGGGATGTGTCTCAGTTTTCCTCGACAACAATGGAGGAGAGTTCTACAATGTCTCTTGTATGTATTATAATTCTGTTTGTCAGAGGTTGTGCACAAGAAAATCAAAACTTTCACCTCATTCTTTTTTTAATTTGTACTTTTCTTATTATCCACAGGATTCAGATGCCATGGCAGACTTCATCCAGGTTCCTGTGGGGTTATTGACTGTTATGTTATGCTAAGTATATCATTTTGTTAAAATAAAATGTTGAGTCTTGTAAATTTAAAATCTGTGCCTGTGGTAGGCTGAACTGTTTTGAAGTTTCTTGTTACTAATTAAACACTGACATTAAAGGTTTTGTTTAAACTATTAATTGAAACTAGCTTAAATAGATGTTCAAATGAGTTGCCATCTGCCACGATTTTATTCCTTTTGTAGTAAAGTGCCTGCACTGCACATGGTAAAGAAAATGGATGACAATTTTGAAAATACAGTTCTGTTGTACCCTTTCTAATTGTTGAGTGTTCTTTCTACCCTGACACCCAGTGCGCTCTTGAAGCATGAAGCATGTTTGTTGAGCTAACTTAATTTTCATGGGTTGGATCAACTTAATTAAGTAGTGTGAAGGTATCACTGTAAAATAAGTTGGTTTCAACTAAATTTGCATTCATCTTAATCAAGTTAAGTCAATTATTTGGTCCAAAATATTGCAAATTAGTTGGTCTGGCTCTATTAAATTACATTTGGTCCAACTAAAGCAAATGAGTTGAATCAATCTTAATAAATTAAGTTGACCCAACACATTTGCTTTAAATTGGAGTAACAGAATTTCATAGTGCTGAAACAAAGCAAAGTAATCAGATGGAAATCCTTTCCATGATTTTTTTTAATGTTAATCCAAAGAGTTATTTTTTTCAGTGTAAAACTCACTAACAGGATGGAATCGATCTTGGAGAAGTTGCTAGTTTCGGCTCAGTGGAACGACCAAACTAATTTGGATGATTGGAACTGAGATTTATCGGAGAGACTTTAGGGAAGATTGAAATTTATAATCTTCCCGACCTAAGACGTTCTGTTTCTGACTTGGCTTTTCCTGTGTGGCCTTGGAAGGGCTGCATATCTCTAATCTCCTTGAAGATATGTAAACATAACGCTCCTTCCCTCCTCACCCCCTCCTGTATACATGCAGCTGTGGAGCTGAGCGCTCCCAAGGACATTCCTTGTTAAACAAGACCTTTATCGGACTTTTGCCGGGAGGTTGGGCAACGTGGTTTCATGGCCCTGTGACGTCACCGCCTTCAGTCATGTCTTTGTTTTGCCCTTTGTTTTGTCTGAATGTTGCCATTTGCCCTACTGTGTCCTTACCTCTTTTTTGTTTTATTTTGTTAGAAACTGTGGAGTACTCCCTATTTATCCCAGAAAAGGATTATTTTAGTTTATTAGTAATATTAGAAACTGTGGAGTACGCACTATTTAGATCACTATTATACAGCCCAGAAATGGAATCAGAATTAGAATTAGAATAACTACGAATGTGGAATCCAGAAAGACTTAACAGAAAGAGTCACTGCTTAGTTACTTTTATATTTCTACTCTTTAGAAACTGTAGCTACTCACTTTACACCAGAAAAGGACTTAGTTTAGTCATTTTTGCTTTATTCTTCTTCTTTTTCTTTCCTTTGGTTTGTTATTTTGTTTGTATTTCCTTTTAATTCATGTAAAGCACTTTGAATTGCCTTGTTGCTGAAAATGTGCTATATAAATAAAATTACCTTACCTTACCTTAATATGGAAAATTATCACAACTAAAA
>NW_006800666.1:85237-87817 GCF_000485575.1 Poecilia formosa | reverse complement strand
CTGACCTTCCCCTGACCTTCCCCTGACATTCACCTCCACCAGAGCTTCCAGTCGCATCAGGCAAACTGGTCCCTGCTGGAACCAGCAGTCTGAAGTTTCTACTGCTGTCCAGAAAAGATCAAATTAAAATCTTAACATGGAAAATGTTTGGTGCAACACAAAGTCTCCATTCAGGTTTCTGTTTCTAAATGAATGTAATTTATTATAAAAATGGACCTAAATCAATCATCCAGAGGCTTCAATCACATGAAAACTTGTTCCCTTTTAACAAACTTTAATGAAATAACGCAAAACTGAACCACATAATGTTCCTGTTGCTTAAAAGATTCAGAAACAAATTTAGAAAATATGAAATATGGAAAATATGAAATATGGCTTTTTTATATCTTGCAAACCTGGAAAAGCCTTTTAGTCTGATTACTTTCTCACTTCATTAAAACATTGAGCTGAGTTTACTGTTTATTTAGCAAGTAAAAATAAATTAATAAAACTGTTTTTGCATTAATAACTAAAAAAAACAAACTAAAAACAATAGTAAATATTTCCACTTTACATTTTTGACAGCCAAATAGTTTGAAAACCACCGAATTATAGAAAATACCCTGAATGTTTGTGATGTGACAAACTACAAACATGTTCAGTTGGTTGGGAAACTTTTCCGAGGTGGTGAATGTGGGAAAACAGGAAGTCCCGCCTCTCCCGTTTTTACTAATAAAATCAAAGAGTAAAAACAGAGATAAAAAGAAAGCAAGTGAAAACTGTGAAATGTAAAATTTTCAAAGGTTTTTGCTGAGTGAAAATGAAAATGAAGAATGATTGACTGCAGCCAAAATCACATTTTAGACTAACTAGTGTCAGAGAAGCTTTCCCCAGTTATTCATGCTGAGGTTTTCCGATTACTGCACCAACAGTCCAAAGGTCAGGCATGAAGAACGAGCCGCCATGTTGAGCTCAGAATCGCTTCTCTGACGGTGAAACACGCCGTGACCCGGCAGCTCTGACTTTCCTCTGAGGCCACAAAGCCCACAGCAGCTGAACTCACGTTCTGGTACGGCCCCACCAGGAAGCGGTGGTGGACGTATCGCTCCACCAGGCTCGTCTTCCCCACGCTCTCCTTTCCCAGCATCACCACCTTGGCATCCACACGCATGGCGCTCATGGCAGCGAGGCGATCAGTCAGGGCGTCACCAGGCGGCTAAGGGAGCTGCATGAAGAAAACACAAAGAAATACAGTTTATATCAGGAATAAAATCAGAAAAGATGAGATGAAGAAAGTATGAAAGAAATAAATGTGATGGAAATACTAACATTTTTTCCATATTTATCTAGATATAACAGTACCTAGATGCCATGTTTTTCCATGCTGATTAAAATCCTGACCAAAATATCACAGGGACAGAATGAAACATGTTTTTAAAGAAGATCCATAAAAATGACAAAACAGCTTAAGGTTAACCAACCAAACTTAATTTATCAAAATCTCAGATGAAAAGTCAAACCAGATTTTAAAAACTATATCTGGCATCTTCACTGTTTATGAAAAATTATTAGAGGCAAAGGAAAAAAGGGACTTTTTCAAAAGTCGCATTGATGAGATCAAAGTCATAATTTTAGCTTTAGCGAAAAAGAAGTCAGACTATATCAGTGACGGTCAGGGGAGGCAGGTGAGACAGAGCCTCACCTGTTATCATGGAAAAATAATACATAATGATAAAATCATTTATATTGCTATTTTCACCTTGTGGTTTGTACTATAAAGTACCTATATTTCATTTAGCTTAACCAATTCTGATCATTTTTTATTCAAAATTGCTCAATTTTCGCGTTTTCCCATTCAAATGCTCTGAAGCGAAGCCGATGAGGCAGCAGTGAGCCGAGCCTCACCTGGACTGATCAACCTCTGTAACTGCCCCGGCTGCCATTCGATGAGAGCAGGTCCTCCTGTCTGTACGTCGCCAATAAAATATTAAAAAACATTTAATGTATGAACTGATTTTCCAAAATTTATCTTATGTATATAATGCACAGTGTTTTTGTCACCAACTGTGTGTGTATTGTGTTTCGTGTAAGGAGGAGCGATCAGAAAGGGCAGAGAACAGAGGCAGGCAGTTCTCTTGCCTCATGGCAGGGGGCGCTCATGATCCCAGATATTGTGACTTCACAACTGCAGAGTAAGAGACAGTAACAGCGAGCTAGCCATGGAGCTAGCCATACAGTAAAGTGCAGTGATATATTTATAGTTTTCTCCTTGTGCCACAGCAATCACTTACTAATAATCGAAAACTAAACATTAAGCCTAAAACCAAACCACTGCAGCAAACTCAATGTTCTGTTCTTTGTGTGGGAAATATTTGAGTGTTTTTTTTTTGTTTTTTTTTGGTGTGGCGTTGTTGTCAGTTGCTATGGCAACGAGTCTGCGCGTAGCTGCGCTGATGCAGAGACCGAGAAAGAAGTGGTTTTGAGTTGTACTTCAACGGTTTTTCCGTTTGCTGTGGAGCACAGCACGAAATTAATCATATCTACATGTCTAAGGGTGTGTTCACACTGCAGCCTGAAGTGACTCAATTCCAATTTTTTGGC
>NW_006800666.1:81540-85227 GCF_000485575.1 Poecilia formosa | reverse complement strand
GTAACAGACAGGCTTCAAGGTGTAGAAGTTGTATCGGTACTGCCATTATGCTGTACTTAGCTAAAAGGTTTTCATAATGGATGTGTTAATTATTGGCTTTCTTTTTTTCATTCACTAAACACAAAGAAAGCAAAGTAATAATACTTACACCGGCACACACTCCTTTGTTCTTATTGTTCCTAGACGGTTGAGCTGCAAATGTGATTGTGCACAAGCTTTGATCCAAGCAAGGCATTCCGTTTCAGATTTTGGAAATCTGTGAATTTTAGTTCCACAAATACTATCAGGATACCTGACATCGCCTGTACAGATACCCCACTGACAGTGGAGAACCATTCTTTTTCGAGTCCTGACGCAAAAACTTTCTGCCGGTCTGCTAGTCCACAATGTACATTAGCATGTGTTTACTACTGTGGCTTGTGTTTGTGAGACGGTCACGCACGTGGTAGCTGCGCTGTGACGCGAAATGGGCATTAGCCAATGAAACGCGGCCCCTGTGGTAAGGTTTATTGGACCAAACGGCCCGCCTCAACTAAACTAGATAATAGACAAAGATGGCTGCCAATCAGAATTCTAGCTCCCGTGTTCTTGACCAATGACTGTAAAACGTTTTGTAGAAAAGAAGCGCATGCGTTCGGTTAAATCAAATGCGATATGAAAGAAGATGGAGTTTGTCTCACCCGGTAAAGAAATAAATTTACTTGAGAAAGGAATTAAAAACAAGTGGCGCTGGGCATGGCTAGAGGAAAGGGGACAAGACGGGAAGCTGGCGGAAAATTTTACAAAAGTGGGGCGCTGGGATTTCTTTGGGGGGCGTTTGGTCGAAGGTAAACTTTACACCTTACAATGACAACAATACCAGTTTAGACTTTAAGCAACTTCCTAAAACTGTATTGTGTAACATTAAAACATTCTTGGTTGCAGCTGTATCGACGCCAGCTCTTCTTCTTCTTCTATTCAGTGTTTGTAGCTTCTTGGCGCAGCTCCGCTCCTGCTACTAGTAGCTTCACCGCATCAGTTCAGTGTTACACCGGCTGATGACGTTGCTTTGATTCACTTTGTCTGCTGTCT
The DNA here is from genome assembly GCF_000485575.1 of Poecilia formosa. NCBI lineage: Eukaryota > Metazoa > Chordata > Actinopteri > Cyprinodontiformes > Poeciliidae > Poecilia > Poecilia formosa. The sequence continues at coordinate 84,156 of NW_006800666.1, read as the reverse complement.
GATTTTCTAATATTTTATGTTTTATTGAGGATTTTTGTACTTATGTTTTGTCAGTTCTATGGTCATGTCAAAGCAGCAACTTATATTAAAAATTGTTTTATTTCCGGATGCTGCCCGCTTCCATGGAAGGACAACAGAAAATCGCTTTTATCAACAAGTAATTACTAAAATCACGATACCCTGACTTTGTATCCCTCTGAAAAATGAACCATTTAAATAAAGAAATCCCTCCATGGTGACACCTCGATAGAGAGCGTTCATTTTGTAGCGTTAACACCGGAGCTGTAAGTGGTCTGGTATGAAACGGGTGTGACAGAACATCGGAACCACAATTTCAATAATCAAAATACCAAAATTGTTTCCGTTGTTTTAAAAAGTTTATGTCAGTCTGCCTTTTCCCCATCGATACGCCCTGCACCTTATAGGGTAAAAAAAAAAAAAACGACGCGCAAATCACACAAAACTCTGAAACAGGAGAAGCGGGACATAAAACGGAGCGACGAACTAGATGTGAATTATGGCATAAAAACAGAGAATCTGATGCTGAACAGTGAAAAATCAACACATGATGTGAAACATGATGATTAGGCGGCGCAGCAGGTGATGAGTGAAGATTACTGATGGTGAGCGTCAATAAATGCTAAAATAAATCTAACAACAGGAAAGAAACTGAAGTGGACACAGCAATAAACCAAGAGAGGATAATACTAATCAAATGAATCTAAATGGAAATGAATGAAGAACAAAATGCAAGAATAAACTAAGAAACTAAAGTAAATACAGAGGAATAAACTGGTATGGCAAGACCTTTTGATCAATAATTAATACAGAGGACTGTATGGCAAGAATAAACAGACACTATTTCCAGATAAAAGGTAAAATAATATTGTTGAAATGCCATGGGTTTGGTGAGACCACATCTAATACTGAGAATAAATATATCTTACAGACCATAACAGTAAAGAACTGATCACTTATTTATGTTTTTAATTAGATTTGATATATTTATTTCTTCAATATTATTTTTCATGTCAGTGTTAATATCATGAGGCTGATGACTCCATGACACTTTCAATTTGACTCATTAGGATTTGATTAAGAACCAGATTTGTTCTTTGTAATTTCTGTCCAAGAAAACTATTAATCTATAAATCAATAGACACGTCTATATAAAGATATAGACATGTTTCTGTCTCATAGGGTGCGTTCACACTGCAGCCTGATGTGACTCAATTCCGATTTTCTGGCAATTCCGATTTTTTTGCCGGGACCGTTCACACTGCCAGTAAATGCGACCTCTATGCGTTCTGTAGTGTAAACGGGCAAAAGACCTGAAAGTGTCCTGCATGCGCAGTAGTGGGCGCAATAGCGTCAGCGCCAACCGCCATAAAAAGAAGAAGTGCTCAGTGTTTGCGGAAGTAAACATGGAGGCTAACGGTGGAGCTTAGCTTACACATTTGAAGTTGTTGTCCGGCCGGAGCAGCATATTAACAACTTAATCCTCATATAATCCGTCATGGTTGTTGTTTTTCTTCCCACTTGCGCTTATCAGGACACAGATTAGTGAGATTTGTTGAGAAACAGTGACCTTCAGTTTGGATGAATGCGACCTGGACGTTAGGTCGCATTTGAATCGGATATGGGTCACATTCGAAAAAGAATCCGACCTGTGCTGTTCACACTGCCATGAAAAGATCGGATACAGGTCGCATTACGTAAAAAAAAATTGGAATTGGGTCACTTCAGGCTGCAGTGTGAACGCACCCATATTTGTGTGGCACTAAAATGATCTGGAACTTTTGTTTTTCCACTGAAAGCTCTGGTTTGCACAATAAATGCCATGTCGGTGAAATTTTATGGATGGTACTCTGATGTCCCATTCTCCTGAAGGCAGCACAGAGCTTCACCACCAGAAACTGACAGAAACACTGAAGAGAAGAAGAGTTATGATTAATGTAGTTACAGTTCTATCCATGTTTTAATGTTGCAGAGCTCTGTCATTTAGCAAATAGATCAAAGTTTAAACTGGCATGTTGTACATCTTTTATCTGCTCATTTTGTGTAATATTTAACAACTAGAAAATGACACAAAATAAGAATATTTTTCCACTCTGATTGGCTGCTGTTGGCCCACAAATTTTAAGTTGATTGTTTATTAAATGTTTCATAGACACCTGTGAAAATAATTTCTATTCCCATGGCTTTTTTGTTCTCTGGGAAATTATTTTTTGATGATAAATACAGAAACAAGCATAAAAATCAAAACATCTACAATAGTGATAGTAATATTAATAATAAAATAATAATCAGTGCAAAGTAGCCTACAAATTCTTTGTTGGGGGGCGGTGAGGGACCTGGATAAAGCAAGGCACAATTAATCAGCACCAATCCAGTGCTGTCCAGTGATTGGACAGCACTGGATTGGTGCTGTCCAATCCAGTAATACATATCAATTAGCAGGAGTATGAAAGACATAAAAATAATTGACTATCCTATATTAGCAAATTATATTTAATCCTCAGTGCTACATGAAGCTCATTTTGAAACAATGCAAGTTAAAAACAATATTTTGCAACAAGTAAATCAAGTAAATTAAGTCCAATGTTAGGTCTGTAT
>NW_006800666.1:66358-69382 GCF_000485575.1 Poecilia formosa | reverse complement strand
AACCTCTCAGCCTCACACACTAGCTGCGGTTCCTTCCCCACGTCCCAAGAGCCAGCTTCTGCAGCCGAGGATCAGACCGCCAGGGTCCCCTCCCTCGGCTGCTGCCCGTAACACATTGCACCCGACCCCTTTGGCCACGACTGGGAACGTGTCCGGGCGAGGGAACACCAGATCCAAAGTTATTTTCCATCATAAGGGGATTTCAGGCTGCGCTTTGCCTGGTTCCTCACCTCGGACCTGTCTGCCTTGGGTGACCCTACCAGGGGCATAAAGCCCCAGACAGCATAGCTCCTAGGATCATATATAATCGTGTTTCATTAATCCTATAACCTACATATTATTTCCTACGGAAGAAAGTTGGAGCCACTAAAAAACTGACTTGACATTCACCAAAAATCCGAATTTGTCGACAAAAGGAAATTCTTAGAAAAGTCTGCTCCCCCCTCTCTCTGTGATACAGAGTAAACCCGAAACTTTAGTCCTACCCGTAGATAAATGCTGCTGTGCGTTGGGAAACGTAAACATGACACAGCAGCAGAGCGCTAACATAGCCAGGCTAGCAGAGCTAACCGAACCCCGTTACAAACTCACCTGGTTGCTAGCGCCTTCCGCCAATCTCTCTAAACATCCGATCACGTCCCGCTTCCAGCAGGGAGCCAGACTTCTTCTCACACCCGCCTACCAGGCCCAATTCGCGGCTGACACGCTGCTCAGCAGCTGGCTCGTCATCTCCGTCCGGCAGCGGGTGGAGGAGCCCTGACTGGATGGCGGTGGACGCAAAGCTAGCTCCGCTTGTTGCGCAGCGGCTGAAATCACAATCCGGTCGTCAGAAAGCGGACGACACAGAAACGGTTGGAGGCGGTTCAGCGGGCCGAGCGGATTCTCGTTCAGAAGACGAGATGTTTCTCCCTGGGCTGGGGACAGATCTCCCGCTGAGCTTTGTTTGGTTGGTTTAGGTCGGAACTAATGAGTGAGCACTGCTGGTTTCCAGAAACCGGAAGTGGTCGAGTTGTTCGAGACATTCTCCGGATGTTTTTCCTCCGAATCATTCAAATAAAAGTGTTTCTGTTTATTGAAACGTTTTTTTGTTTGTTTGTTTGTTTGTTTGTTTAGATTTTTATGTAGAATTAATTGTAATTAATTTATAAAGAGTAAGCCGAGCAAACAGTACGGCTGTTTGCTCGGCAAACAGCCGTACTGTTTGCCGATAATGTAAAATAATAATTTTACATTATTATTAATGTAAAAAGTAATAATAATGTCCCACGTATGTTTTCTACCACAAAAACAATTTAAAAAGCTTGAAAATACTTGTAAAAGTAAAGCTTGCTCTTCTGGAAAATGCTCATCCTTACCATATATGGAAAGTGACGTAAATCCAAGGAGTTATTAATAATACATTCACTTCTCCCTGAGAAGTTTGATCTAGTAAAAACATCACCCCTGAGTTCTGCTATAGTCATCTCACAACCTGTGTAGTGATTGCTTTGTTGTTTCTTTATTACATGGCACTCTGTGGTTATTGTGTGTCTCTTTATAATGTCATCTCTGTATCAGTTACTGAAGGAAGATATTAAAGAGCTACTCCACAAACATGGGGAAAGATTAGGAGCAGAGGTGTTAGTGAACAGGGCATTGAAGGCCTGGTGTTTGTTTGAGCAAATGTAGAGAAGAACTCTGTTTTGACCTGAAGAAAATATAATATAATAGGGTTCCAAGAGAATATCTGTTGCACTTTAGGGGGGCATTAGGCATTGCAGTGTGTGAGGGTGGAACAGAACATGCAAGGACAAAGAGTGAGCCAAGCATGGATGGTTCTAGACAGGGCCTCCAGTATTTTTAATGTGTTCATGAACACATTGATGTGCACTTTCAGCATAAGTCACTTTCAGTTTAGACACTTTGATTTTATCAATAAATTAAATCAAAACTATTTTTTTGTATTTAATCAGTGTTTGTTTGAAACTTCCTTGATGATCTGAAACATTTAACAAAAAAGCAAAAACAGAAGAAATCTGTAAGAGGCAAGTACTTTGTCAAGCATTGTGAAAAAGTCTCACTCTTTGTGTGTTGTGGAGAGAGAATCTTGACACTCATTAGAAAATCACATAGAGAACCAAATAGTGATTTTGGTAGGAGTGTAAGTGTCACTAAAATGATTTATGTCATGAAAAAAATTATGTTTATTTCTAACAGTTAGGATTATGTATTTTAAGTTGTTTGGTTCACGTTTTGAGATTTGTGTAAAATGATTATATTTTATTTCGTGTCGAACTATTTTTTGTTGGAAGTTATGGCAAGATTTGTGTATCTGTGATTTGTGTATTTGTGTTGCGAGACTTAAATAAACAGAGAAGGAGCAGAAAAGTCTGGAACTGAGCCACATGCAGCAGCCTTGTGTCTCATGTAGCTGTTAAGGTATTTTGTAGTTATTTTTGTAATATTTTGTTAATATTTTGTATTTTGTAAGTGTTTTAATTACTTAATATTTTAATTTAGAGTGGACAACGAAGTATTAATCTGCTAAAGACCTCCGAAGTGGCAGGTGTCCACGTGGTAACTTTGTTAAAGCACGTGTCACCTGTCTGTCTGTAAATGTATCTATGTCTAAAGCTTTGTGTTTTATTTCTATGTATAGAAATAAAACACAGACGGGCATTTAATAAAAAAAGCCCGTCTAAAGGAAGGCTCTTTACTTATTAGATAGGACTGGAGTGTCACTGAGAGCCGTTGTTCTATCAGATAGCCATACGCTGTCAGGTTAGCATACATGCAGTAAGCATTAAGAAGTCCGACCGTCAGAGGAGTTGTCAGTTCACCATACGCAGCAAGTTATGATGAACATAAGTCATTAAATTGTTTTCAATGATAACTATATAGATATACATGTGTTATGGTTTCAAAGTGTATTTAAAGCAGGGTCTGGCTGCAGCTGGAGTCAGCTACAACACACGCCCGTATAAAACTCACTTAACCGCTAAGTCAGGATGACATACAACTGTTAATAGCAAAGTATTACGATCT
>NW_006800666.1:59899-65493 GCF_000485575.1 Poecilia formosa | reverse complement strand
TATGTTATTTATTTACAGTCTAAATGTGTTTTGTATCAGTTCTTTATTTCAGTTACACTGTGACATTTAGTGAATATTCTTTTTGGGTAGGGAGGCTGGCCATCTTTCCTGTTCAGAGAATGTGGGGGAAGATGTCAGTTTGTTTCTGATTCAGATTGGTTCAATCTGAGTTAATTGAGTAATTACCTTTCTGGGTGTGTCTCAGAAAGGTGGAGCAGAAAGGGAGACAAATTATCCTGGAGCAAACCATCTTCCATTAAGAGGGGTAATACGCTGAGGATTTATATTTAGTTATATTTACTTTTGATTGACCTTAGATTAGTTTAGTTTTAATAATTTGCATGCATGTAAATATTTATTGGATCATTTATTGTTTGCTAGGTTTGTGTAAGTAGTGTTTGTTTCTTGTTTGTCTTTTTTTATCACCCCTTTACCTGGTTAACTGTTGGAACTTGCCTCAGGTATGAATGTCAGCTTCTTTGCTTCACTGTGTGAAGGGTGTCGGTGTAACGGTGACCTGGAGCTCCCAAATAAACCCACCTCAACTATATTTTGTTGCCTCACTTCCTTCCTGAATGCAGTGCCTCCACCGGTCAAGGTGACACTTACAAAGACTGTGGGATTTTCAAAAAATGGTGATTGGACAATATTTTTTTCCCCTGGTAGTCAGGAATATATATATATATATATATATATATATACACACCTAACAGTGATAAGTTCAAAATGACTAGATATGAACAAATAACACGTGCAATAAAATAACCTATACATGAGCACAATTGTTTATTTAAATTGTTGATTTAAATAAGGGTTTGTATACTAAGGTCAGTTTATTGTGTTTTTTCTACACTTTGTTTTGTAGTGTTTCTTTTTTTGATCAGAAAATAATGTTAATTTTGTCTAGTGATCTCCATAATATAGAAATAGAAAACAATGAAAAATTATTGACACAAATTAACTGAACATAAATGAGAATGTTTTATTATTATCCAAACCCCCACTCATCTTTTAAAAAGTTAAAAGTTAACTTGCCACTGACAACATCGTTTAGTCTGTTGAGAGCGCTGTCCGATGACTAACGCCCGTTTTGCCACAGTCCCAACCTTATTGGATAACATAGTGAGCAAGTGGTGCTAATACTGAACGGTGATTGGTCCATTCCTCAGCAACTCTTGTGCACTCAACTGAGACACGCACACTCGTGAGGCTGGAGAAGGACGCCAACATGGCGGAAGCAGAGGGGAGCGAAGTTACTTCAGGAGGAATTTTCCAAGAAATCTTCACCTCCCCGTTAAACCTCACCCTGCTCAGCCTCTGCTTGTTCTTGTTGTACAAAATCTTCCGCGGCGACCGGCCGCCCGATCTGGGCGAGGTGGAGAAGCCTCTGCCTAAAATGAAAAAGAAGGATTTCACTCTGGCAGAGTTGAAGCCTTACGATGGAGTGCAGGATCCGCGGATTCTCATGGCCGTTAACGGGAAAGTATTCGACGTGACCAGAGGAAAGAAGTTTTACGGACCAGGTAAATGTTCCTAAAAGTTCCGGTTTCCACCCGCCTTCCAGCATCTAAGTTAGCGTGAAATGACCATTTGTCGTTTCTAAGATTTTAACAGCTGATTATGTTTACCAGCAGACTCCGTGTTCTGCGTTTTGGGTCGTTTGTTTCAGTTTTTCTGCTGGAATGTGGCGTCACACCCCTTTAGTCTTTTAGGTGAAGCTGATTTTTTACAGTGGAGAGGCTGTGGCAACCTTTAAATCAGAGATCGTCTATGAACAAGTTGATTCTTTCTCCAGAAAAAACGTGGACTGTCGCAATGTCCACGTTAAAGTGACATAGTATTATTGCAATCAAATGATTAAGACTCATTTACATTATTTTCTTAGTTATTGTTTCAATTTATATTTGTCTTATTTAATGTTCTTATTAAATGAATGGTTGAATTGACTAAAACTTTGAATTTATTGTAATTTGAGGTTTTTCTAAACAGAAATCACGTTGTTCAATTTGTGTGTGTAAGAAAAAACACACACTAGCGGAAGCAGCCACTTACTGAATCCAATATCCTCTCAACTTAATGTCATACCAGATTATATCAGGGACAGCAGAATAGAATAGTTTTAGTTTACTGTGATTAGCATAATCCAGTGTTTCCCAACCCTGGTCCTCAGGGAACACTGACCTGCATGTTTTCGATGTTCCTCTGCTTCAGCACACATGATTTCAATTGATGGCTGATTAACAGGTTTTTGCTGAATTGCAATCATCTGAATGGGGTGTGTTGAAGCAGGGGAACATCTAAAACATGCAGGTCAGTGAGCCTTGAGGACCAGGGTTGGGAAACACTTGCATAATCCATAGCATCTGTTTTTATTATTGAACATTATTGTAGGTTCAAATTCTGACACTAAATCCCTCATTTGTTGCTCTTTAAAATCTCTCGTGCACCTTTTTATCACAGAATAACATCTTAATGTTGGATTTTCTCAGTCATTGTTTTCCAGGTGTCACAGGAGCGTTTTTGACTCGGTCGTACCTGTTTGGTTTTTATCTTATCTCATTCTGTAACCTCTGCTGTCTGTGACCTCTGACCGACTGGATAACCGGCAGCCATCATCCAAAGTCTGCAGCTCTGGACTTTAAATCCCAGCAGGAGGTCATGGTTTTACTGATTTTAATGTTTTTAACGTTTTTGCATAGTCATTTTTCACAGCCGCATCTGCAGCCCTGAATGTGTTTAAAAGAGTCAAAGAGCCACTGTTAAAACTCAACACACATCAATATAAATGAAAAGTTTAATATTTATGATTATAAACTAAATAAAATGCTTCATATTATCCGTTGTCTACAGTGAAGATCTGATAGTTTGAAATATTTTAAAACAAAATGAATATAACATGATATTTTTATTTAAAACTGAAAAGTAGCTCATTAAAATATTCTAAAATTGTTTATGTGTTAATAATAAAATTAAAGTCTGACCATGAGCCATTTCTCCTGTCCACTTCCTGCTTTTGGAGCGGTCACCGGTCCGCTTGGCGTTCACATTCATACCGAACCCAGACCGAGGTTTGGAGGAACAGAGGTCAGAGGTCGATTAGAGTTCATACCTCACCAGCCGGACTTTGACTAGACAGACGAAGCGGAGTCGGGTTAAGGCTGAACAGGTCTGAATGATGATAAAATCCTTTAATCACTTGGAATAACTGACTCTGCATCTGGAAGCTTCCGTGTTCTTGTTTCTAGCGCCCCCTGCTGTTCAGCCTTGGTTAGCAGATAAAGCTACAGAAACGTTTTGTGTTGTAAAGCCGACCAGCATGCAGATGTTTCATAAATATTCACAGTTTAAAACAATTATTTTCATTTATCAAAATCAAACTAAACGCCAACCCTGTAATAATGAGGGTTGGCGTTTAGTTTGGATTATTTATTCTGGATGATTAATTGCTCCAGAAGTTTTTATAATTAACGATAATGTTGTTTTGAGATCATTTTCCAGTTATATAATGGTAATAATAGATCAAAAACAGATTCTCACAGATCAACAAACTTTAATTTCTAATGAACATTTAACTCTAAAATAAAATCTAAAATAAATAAAACAGATGAATTATGAAAATTATCCCTAAAAATCACCAAACTGAAAACTTTATCATCCAGTTTTTGGTAGGAAGAGAAAAACAATAAATCTTAGAATTGGAAGTTATTGATATCAGTTTAATTTCTGAGTTGATTTATGGGTGGTTGTGTGGTTTCCCTGCAGACGGGCCGTACGGCGTGTTCGCCGGCAGAGACGCCTCCAGAGGCCTGGCCACCTTCTGCCTGGACAGAGACGCCCTGAAGGCCGAACACGACGACCTGTCGGACCTGAACGCCATGCAGCAGGAGAGCCTGGCCGAGTGGGAGACGCAGTTCACCAGTCGGTTTCCTCTTTCTGCTCATCCATTTTCTGTTTCTGCTCATTTGGAAAAACACCTTTAAGATTCTGATTGGTTCTGAGGTTTAGAGATCAGAGCTTTCAGACGTTCTGCTCACATTATCAATACAATAATCAATACATGTTTCAGTCTTTCTGCTTCAGGCTGAACCTTTTCAGTCGTTGCTAACTCAAACAGAATCTGCTGATTGATCCTAACTATTGTTTTAGTTATTGATTAATCGATTAGTCGGATAAAATAAATGCTGCATTTAGCTTCTTTAACCTTTTCCAGACATTATATTTACATATTTACTGTAACTCAGTCACTTAGATACTGTTATTGCATTTTAGGCAATAAAATGTTTATTTTCTTTAAGAGAGGAATCAAGTTGTTTATTTGTATTTTTAATGTTTTAAAAAAGCTTAAGCAGCTAAATGAAAAGTGAGCCCAATTTTATCATGTCAATCAGAATCACTGGAATAATCTGTCAGTCGGCAGCAGATTATTTCAGTTTCTACTGGAAAAACCTTTAAATCCTGAAACCTGATGGTTCTGTTGCAGTGAAATACGATTACATCGGCAAACTGCTGAAACCGGGAGAGGAACCGAGCGAATACACAGACGAAGACGAGGGAAAGGACAAGAAGAGCGACTAGAGGACGAAGAGGAGGCTGGCCTCACCGTTTGTAGCGCCTTCGCTCTGAGCTTCAGGACTTTCTGAGAAAACATTTCCATTTCCTTCAGCTTTGGACCAATCACTGATCTCCATTTCTCTGCATTTCTTCGGGCCGTTAACGGTGAAGCGTCGTGTTTCTGCTCAGATCGTCTCGTAATCACTTTCATCTGAACTCAAACTCGGCTGAATTGGTGAAAATAAAAATGTGTCAGAAGCTGCTTTTACTGTTTCTGATGAAAACCTTTTAAAGACGATAAATCTGCATAATTATTGCATCTTAAATGCTCAGGAAGCTGCAGATGGACGGAGTTACAACTGATCTGGATTGTTTTGTGCATAATCGATTCCCAATCTGAGCGAACGTTTCAGTCAGATTTCTGCTGTTTTCTCTGCTCTTACATTGTGAAACATTTTGAACTTTTTGCTTCTTTTTCATGTTTAAGATGAAATATAATCATTTCAGGACTTTTAATGACACTATGCCATGAAACTACTGTTGTAATAAACTGCTTCTGTTTTTATTTTAGCACTAAATCAGGATCTGATCTTCAGATTTCTTCTGGTTACTAAAACGATCTTCTGATGTTTTTAAAGCTCAGACTCATTTAAAGTTTATTTTTCTGTTTTCCTCTTGTTTTATGCATTTAATTTGCTATAAAATGAAGGAATATTTTCCTGTATGTATGCATTGGGCCACACAGCCATAATCTCTGAATCATATTTTGATTTAATAAAGAAAAGTTTAAAATGGCCAGCTGGGTGACTTTTGTTTCAGTTTCTTTAAAGTTAAACATTTACAAATTAAGTTTTTTGTTGAGCAGATATTAAAATGGATAAGAACACCAGCAATCAGCCTGAAACCTGGGAGCAGTGATGACCTCTGACCTCTGACCTGAACCTTCAGAGCCACATAAAGACAGTCACAAAGTCGGCCTTCTATCACCTGAAGAATCTCCAGGATCAGAGGACTGATGTCTCAGATCTAGAGAAACTCATCCA
>NW_006800666.1:56920-59410 GCF_000485575.1 Poecilia formosa | reverse complement strand
TTATGATGTAAAGCTCTTTGAAAAGCCTGCTGCTGACATGCTGCACAGAGAACATTTGATTGATTTAGTTTAATACTTTTTATGATCATCAGTTAATTTAACTTTATAAAAATAATTTTAAACTGCAACTAATTTAATGTGTAGCATCAAATATATTTAGAACAATATTCATAATGTTTTTCATTTTTTGCATCATGTTGTATTTTATTGTGATTTTATGGGACAAACCAAAACAAAGATGATATTTATGAAGTGAATAGTAAAAAAGGAAACTGGTTTTTCATTTTGTTTTAAATCTCTTTGTATTTGCTAATGGTCAAACTTTGATGCTCTGCAGGTTTTGGGTCATGCAGAGTGAAGTTTGGTCAGATTGGATGGAGAAGGACTTTTCAAGCCTCACTGCAGATTCTCCATTAAATTTTAGTCTGGACTTTGACTAGTTCATTTGAAGACATGGCTATTTTTGGTTTGGATCGTCTCTGACCAATTCTGCTGCTGGAAGGAGAAACTTCAACATGTCTTCCAGAAAGGGCCTGTCTGCAGCTCTATGATGTAGCAATGCCTCCCCACAGCATGATGATGCCACTACCATGTTCCACCACTGAGATGGTGTGCTCAGGTTGGTGCAGAAATCTAGGCCAAACAGTTGAAGTTTAATGTTTGCAGTGTTCCCTACCCTGCTCAAATCAAACTGCAGATAATAGTTTTTAATTGTTCTTTTCTGGAAACTGAAAAAAATGACTCATAGTTTTCCTGTAAACAGATTCTCTGCTTACTTTTAAATGATGAGACGGTTTTTTAAGGTGAAAAGTCAAGAGACAGGCAACATGCTGGACAGGTGAGGAAATTGCATTATAAGCAGTAAAATGGATATGTATTTCATTTAATTCATAAATGCCTTAAAATCAGTTTTTCTCACATTCTCTACCATGCTACAAATTACAATATTAAACATTTTATCTTTTTTTTCCTTACATTACCAATTCAACTTATCTACAGGGTTCTAATTAATGTGTTGAATCCTCTAAAAGTGATAAAAAAAATTAGCAGGTCTAAATAAAAACTTCTGAATGTTTTATTGGACTGAACAATAGAACGTGAAGTATTAACATGTTACTGTAACATATAAATACGTGTAGCATATCTTCACATACCGCTATAAATTTAAATGTTCTCATCTCAGGGGCAATTTTAAGACCAAAGCAAAAACTATTCCTGGTGTGTTACAGATTGAAAAGGTTAAGTGTCAGAAGTGGGATTCGAACCCACGCCTCCATTCGGAGACCAGAAGTCCCGCTCATACGGAAGGTTTGATCCTTGAGTCTGGCGCCTTAGACCACTCGGCCATCCTGACACAGTCGCATTGAAGTGATTTCACTATATATTTAATCCGTAACACTGACTTGAGTTTGTTATAGTTTTGTCTATAAATGATTACTCCTTTATGATGTGTATGCGGAAGATGACGTACGTGTGTTTCATTTAAGTGTAGAGCTTACAATACTTTTAACTTAGTTTTTCTCTACGCATGCGTATTGTAAAAGTCCCAGTCATGCGGCATTGAAGTAACCAGCTCAAACGGAAATATTTTTATAGAACAGAAAAAAAAGTTTTTGTACATGCCGTTTAATTGTGACTGCTTTATTCATTTTAGTTAATTAACATACTACAGGGATGAGATTTAATATATACTTATTTAAGTTGTAGACTGTACAGTTTTAGAACTCCTTCATGTGTTATAACTACGGTACGTGAACGCCTCAGCTTCCGGTATATCTGCCTCAGACGGCCATATTGGACTTTTTCAAGGGTATCTGAAGACGCTAAGCCAGACGACATGTACCGGTTTGCAAAAACTGTAGCTATCCTCGGAGGTAAGGAGACTGCTTTCCTTTGTAATTTATGTCCTATTTTATGTTATTAGACCAAAGATCAGTTCATTATCAATCAAGAGGAGGGAGTAATAAGGTTTTTGGTTGTTTGACCGCCCCCTTACATGCCTGCCGTTAGCTAGCCACTATTAGCATGCTCCAAGGAATCCTGATACGTTCACACATTGTGTGTTTTTATGTGTTTTACTGCATAAAACACATAAGCCCGGGGTTCTGGTAATTCAAATACACAATTTACATTAGTGAACATAGTACCGTGTACTAAGTGTTTTCCAGCTCGGTGTAATTAAGATTACAGTTAATTTGAAAGTATTAGTGTCATAAAACACAAGCATTGTTGATCCTGCGAAATCAAATCAGGACAGAAATGCTCACACTAATTTTTCCTAAACACGTTACAATCTACTGTAAAATAAACAATTGATTTCAGAAGTGGGTTTGTAGTTTCTTACAGGACTACACTTCAACTTTTACAAATGAAAAATTGTTTCCAAGAAATATAAATGAAATGTTATCATTTTCAGGGAAAAACTTTTGGATGACAGTCTTTCACACTAAAACGGCCTTTTACTAGTTATACAAACTTATTTTAATTCCG
>NW_006800666.1:54170-56136 GCF_000485575.1 Poecilia formosa | reverse complement strand
TCCCCCGGTCTCTGTCCCTCTGTCTCTCTGTCCCTCTGTCTCTGTCTCTCTCTCTCTCTCTGTCTCTCTGTCCCTCTGTCTCTCTGTCCCTCTGTCTCTGTCTCTCTCTCTCTCTCTGTCTCTCTGTCCCTCTGTCTCTCTGTCCCTCTGTCTCTTTGTCCCTCTGTCTCTCTGTCCCTCGGTCTCTGTCCCTCTGTCTCTCTGTCCCTCTGTCTCTGTCTCTCTCTCTCTCTCTGTCTCTCTGTCCCTCTGTCTCTCTGTTCCTCTGTCTGTCTCTCTCTCTGTCCCTCTATCTCTTTGTCCCTCTGTCTCTCTGTCCCTCGGTCTCTGTCCCTCTGTCTCTCTGTCTCTCTCTCTCTCTCTCTGTCTCTCTGTCCCTCTGTCTCTTTGTCCCTCTGTCTCTCTGTCCCTCTGTCTGTCTGCAGGCCGGGCCGGGCGGCAGCTGAGGCACGGATCCACCGCGCCTCAGGACTTCCACTCCAAGTACGGCATGGGAGTTCTGGTCAGTGGCTCCGTCTTCTGCACCGCCGTCTGGGGATATGTAAGTCGCAACAGAAGCTTTTATTAAAATATGCAAATGAGACCGATTCTGATTGATCCTCTAAATAAACTAATGTTCAATATCAGTTTAAGGGAATAAAACCTGGAGAAAGTTTAAAGACAGGAAGAAAGCAAAAGCCTTAGTTTGAAAAACTGTGACTAGTTTCAATCTGCATTTTACCCAAACGTTTTGTGGAGTTGTCTTTATGTAGTATTTGGTGATGATGATTTTACTGTCAATGTTCATCTATTGACATCAACTCTTCCCTCAAACAGAGGGAATATTTTATTGAGTTCATAGATCTCTGTACAGATACTGAAAAATGTGGATTTATTAAAAATGTAGAATTCTTGTTTTGAAGAAACTTATGAAAAATGTTTTAACCTTCACTGCATAAATTGTCTCCTTCTAAAATAATACAAACTGTCAGTCATGCATTATTTCAAAGTGAAAGTTTTAGGATTTTATTTTGGTCTGATATAATATTCAAGTATTCATGTTAGATGTGACACCGCCAACTTCACCTGTGCAACACGCCTTCAGTTGTTAATTATGACCGTTAGAGGGCAGCAAAAGCTTGTTTTCTGTCACACATTACATGAAATTATGGCAAAACACTTGTCAGATTCAAAATAAAAAAATAAGAAAAACTGGATTTTATTTTTGCATTGAATGTAAATCAAAGATCTGCATGGTGCCACGTTGAGCTTAACCTTTCGATTGTACTGCTTTACGTGTGTCATGTCCGTTATTTCTTTTATAACTTTTATCTTTAAAGCATACAAATGAAGACGAAACATTATTTATCCTGGACATCAACACAGGATGTCCTGAATTTACCTGGAAAATTATAAAATGATCCCAGTCAATCATCTGAAATCTGAAATGTAAAATATGTTTAAATATTTGGTCTGAAGACATAAAACATTTTAAAACCTGAAGCCTTAGCTGATTGTCAGACTTTATTCCAACTGGTGTTAGTTTAGTGACCTTTTGTTACTGGTGGCTGTGCAGGTTCTGACCCAGACGGGAATCGTGTGGAACATGTCTCCAGTCAAGAGGATGATGCCCAAACCATGGAAAGATGCAGAGTGAGGAGCAGCAAGCGTCTGGATGGACAAACATGATCTGTGTTCACATGGAAATTTCTCTTTATTCCAACAAACTATTTTGTTCAAATAAATTGATTCCACTTCTCTGCTGTTTGAAGGTTGTTTCCAGGAAAGAACAGAAATCTTCCTGCTTATATCAGTGACTTACAGAATATTTTCAACGTTCAGGAATAAAAACCTGTTAAAGAATATTACCCTGTTTTTATTTTTATTATTTTCCGTTGGCTCTTTGGGTACACAATCCTGCTGGAAACTATTGAGATGTTTCCTATTAAAAGCATTTAATTCAACTGATTGCTTAATATGAAGCAAA
>NW_006800666.1:34280-53150 GCF_000485575.1 Poecilia formosa | reverse complement strand
CTATTGGCCAATAGCAGACAGAAGGCAGCTCTCCTCATTAACATAACGATGCAGCAGAAAAACAACAAACGGAACAACAGCAAGCAGAAATACAGCGAGCAGAAAATAGAGAAGCAAAAAAGGCAAAGCAAAATAACTATTTTTCTTGACGGAAAGTCATGTGTAAGGAAAAGGAAAAACTAAATATATATTTATGCTTTTGTTTCTTATGAAAATGTATATTTATGCTTTTAATTCTTATCAAAATATATATTTCTTCTTTTATTTATATATTTCTTTAATTTCTTATGTCGGATATATATTTATTTCGTTATTTATATATTTATTCTTTTATTTCTTATTATGTCAGATATATATTTATTCTTTTATTTATATATTTATTCTTTTATTTCTTATGTCGGTTTTGGTCCTCCATAGTCGGAGGCTTATTCTAAAGCAAACCGGCCACAGCTACAATTCTTAATTCATATATATTATAATATTTAATTTACCTTTAGTATTTTTGAGTTAATCACATCGAGACATGAAGATATGCTGTTTTTATTTATTTATTTTATAAAGATCTGCTGGTAAGGTTACCAGAAACAACGAAGAATTCCGTCAGGAGACATTCATCCCTCTAATCCAATCAGAACACACCAGTTCTAACCGTATTCGCCAATCAGATGTCGGGGGAGAGATTTCCCCCGCCCCCACGCTCTTCCTTTGCTCTGCTCTAAGGTCACCACTGACATTCGGTAGCTAACTCGTCAGCGGCCGGAGGAAGCGGAGAAGAGCCAGTCAGGACGGTGAACGACAGAACCAACCGAACCAGCCAACATGTCTCTCTCCAACAAACTCACTCTGGACAAGGTGGACGTCAATGGGAAGCGGGTCATTATGAGGTGGGCAGTTTAATGTCGCCTGTAGCCGCGGCAACTCGAACAACAGCTAATGGGGAAGGAGCCGCCAGTTAGCTGGTATCCATCAGTTCGGTAGTAATGTCTGTCCGGTCGGCATGTTGGGTCTCTAAAGTGATGCTTCACAGTAGCCGAGCAGAGTCACAGGAAGTGAATCAGTGTGTCGTCACGTTTTCCGGCCCTGTTACGTGCTTGAGAGGAGAAGCTGAATGGATGAAACCTCTGCATTAACATGCTGCTCTGTCTGCCATTTAATGTCAGAAACACGTCCTGGTTTGAAGGATTAGGACCATTTAAAAAGTCAAAATTCGTTAAATTCAACCAGTTTTGAAGTTTTTATAAAAGATCTGCCATTATCGGTCTTTTTTTTTGCGTGGGTAGCTCTGAAGGGGCAGATTTATTTCTTAATTAATTAAAAGCATTAAAATGAACATCTCCCATTTTTTTGTCCATAAACTCATCACCTAACAGCACCTCCCTCCTTAAAGTTTAGTGAATGCATAGAGAACGTTTTGATCCAGAAATTTGAATATAACACAGGGTTGTAGCTTTCTGGCTCTTTATTTTATGTCATATAATCTATATTTATGTGATGTTGGAACCAGATAAGCAGAAAAGAGCCCAAAGACGGCTCAGTGCTTTCCTCTGAGGAGTGGCACCCTGTCTAGATGTGCTGCTTGCTGTTTTATTGGATAAATGTCTTTAACTGGATCCTCAGTCTGTTGGCGAGTGTTTGAAACCGACACCATGTGTGAAAATGTCAGAGGGCCATGAGGGTTTGCTCAGTATAGGACAAGGTTCACGTAAAGCCAGCGCTGCTCGGCGTTAAAAGGTCATTTTCAGTGGATTCAAGGCCTGTAGCAGCCTGCCACATGGCTGGTGTTTCATGGGTTTGGAGAACGCGGCGGGGCCTGACTGAAGCAGCAAGGCAGGCTGCTGCAGAAACCTGCAGCCTTGGACCAAAACGTGGCCAGAAACCTGAAAACGGAGTGCAGGAGTTTATTTTGCTCTGAGGTTGAGGAAAACGGATAAATATTTCCAGCATCTGCAGTTCTTGGTTTTATCAGCCAGTTTTAGTTCTGATACTTTTAGTTAGAGCAGAGTAGTGGTCTAGTCCTGTTGATTGTGAAAATCAGACATTTTGTGGAGGTAATTAAGAAATATTTGTGCTCAAGTATTTCAGTAAAAGTGACTTTTTGTTGCTCTCCACATCGATCAGACTTTAACTTGACATCAAATAAAGTTGGCAGCAGTAAAGTAAGAAATACTGCCCTTTGCCGGTGGGAGTTGGCATTGCTTAAACTCTATGTTTTTGACCATTTTTGTGGAAAATTTGCATTAAACTTAGTTGTGCAGGGATCTGTTGATTTTGCATGAATTTCCACTGTGGTGAAAAACTGGAGAGTTTGATGCTATTTGGTGTCTGGAGTCCAGAGGGCCACTTAAAAGTCCTTGGCGGGCCGGTTTTGGCCCCAGGCCTCGAGTTTGGCACGTGATTCAGAAGCAGAGCAGCTAGATTTCCTGAGAGGAGCGAGCTGAAACACTTGATTAAAACATTTTGTGTTATTCATGTAAATGCAGAGTAAGCAGCATGAAATGTGTCAAAACGATGTAATTACAGTAACTGTTCTGTTCCAGAGTCGACTTCAACGTTCCCATGAAGGACAAACACATCACCAACAACCAGAGGTTAAACTTTTCTTTATTTCAATTCAAATATTAACCAAAGTGAACCATAATGAGACGACTGGCTGTTGATCTGAACTGTTCTCAGGATCAAGGCGGCAGTGCCAAGCATCCAGTACTGCCTGGACCGCGGGGCGAAGTCCGTGGTTCTGATGAGCCATCTGGGCCGTCCTGACGGGAACGCCATGCCGGAGAAGTATTCACTGGAGCCGGTCGCTGCTGAGCTCAAGACTCTGCTGGGAAAGTGAGAGCCTCACCGTTATGGCAAGCCGTTTTAACATAAATTCGGTTTCATCTGACTACCCATAATTACATTCCAGATATCCAAAAATGCATTTTGACTATCCGGAATGGTAATTTAAGATATCTGCATTTACATGCATTTACATTCTGACTAGTAAGAATAATAATTCAATATATCTACAATTACATTTTGACTACTCAAAATTCCTTTCAAGATATCTCAAATGACGTCACTGGATCTGTCATTTGACGGGACACTTATCCGTAATTACGATTTAAGATATCTTCAACACAATTATGACTAATAAAATTTACAATTTTAGATATTTGAATTAAGAATGACGTGGAAGCCCCTTTGAGGTGTCCAAACAGTTGCCTGTAGAACTTTGTTTTCTGCACAAAATTGTCAGTAAATGCCACAAATTAGAAAGAGCTCGACAATGTTGGAAATGTGGAGATAACAAAACTTCATAAACTATAAGACTGCTTCTGATATCTGCAAATAATTTCCTGTTTATTCATTTCCGACGAACCGAATGCTCTTAAAAACAGCTTTGAAACTTTAAAATTGCTTTTGTCAAACTATTTTCAGCATGAAAGTGGCGCATTTTCAAACATCTTTGTTCGTTTTCTCTATTTTTCATTGTTTTACTAAACTTTCAAATTGCTACGTAAGTCAGGGACATTTTGACTAGATAGAATACCAATTCAAGATATCAATAATGTCATTCTGAATAGTCGGAATGTCAGTTTAAGATATCTTAAATAGAAAAGCTGAGTAATTCAAGATATCTCAAATCCATTTAGAGATATCTTAAAAGGAATTTTGACTAGTCAAAATTACAATTCAAGATATCTATAATTTAGTTTTCACTAGTCAAAACTACATATCTCCTATCCAAAAATACATTTAAGATATCTTGAATTATGGAGTCATTAGAGATATCTTTAATTAGAATAATGACTAGTCAAAACCAAAATCGAGATATCTTGAAATCACTTTTTGACTAGTCATAATTTAATTGTAGATATCTGAAATGTGTATTTTAGATAGTCAGTAATTCATTTAAGATATCTTGAATTGAAGTCTCCATACAATTCAATGGTAAATCTGACGTCATTTCAACTAGTCAGAATGTAATTAGAGATATCTCAAATAAGTATTTTGTCTAGTCATAAACATAATTAGAGATATCTTAAATAGTTATTTTGTCTAATCAAAATATAATTAGACATATATTAAGTCGCTAAAACATCTAGTGACAAAACAGTTTGAGATATGTGGAATGTAAGGGCAGTAAAACCGAATTTGTTAAAACGGCTTGCCATAGTAAAACCTTTTTCTTTTGCTCTTTAAATTGTAACTGAACACGTGTAGAAGCTAAGCCCCGCCCCCCGAAACGGCACAAAAGTGGGCGTGGCCTAGAGACGGATGGGCGTGGCCAAGATGATGGACTGTTGCTAACTTGTCAATTTTGTTTCTGTATTTAGTAACTGTTAAGACTCCTAGTGACTTTTTTTAAAAGTGACTAGTGTCAAATTTAGCAACTGTTTTTCTTGTTTTCAGTTTTTGGAAACTTTGGCAGCAACATGTGAAGTTGCTGACCTCTGCAGTAACTGAGTGAGAACAAGCTGTGTGTTTCTGCTGATGTAAGGAAAACTATGATGATATTCTGCTAATCTCATAAAAACAATTCTGCAATTGATGAGTTTCCAATAAAGAAACACAATTAAAATCAGATGTGAATAAATTTAACCCGATAAGTCATAAAAAAACACGTAGCGCCACCATCCTCCTGTCGTCGTCTTCGTGGTTTCCACTAGAAAAAAAGTTTCCAGTTTTCAAAAATGAACTAATTTCAATGCAGCTCAGAAAAACTCCTCATCCTGATGCAAAAACTATCAAAGAAATTTAGTTGTTTTTCCCCCCCCCCAAAATTTCAATTTCTGTTGAGCAAATTTGTAATTTTAGTTTAGTTTCCACTGACGGTGGGGAAATGAAATCCTGCACTGATTTGATCTCAGTTTGCAAATTATTTTCAAACTTTTCTAGTTCTTCTAAACTTCTTAAGGCAGAATAAAGTTTGATTCTCCTGAAAGTTAGAATAAATTAGATCTAATATTAAAATGGTTGAACTTTGACCCCTTAAGCAGGAGTAGGAAGAAACTCCAAATGGTCCAGTTCCTGTTTGTTCTGACGTTTCTCAGATTGGTCCAAAGTTGGTAAGCTGCAGGGAGACCCAGCAGGGGAGCTGATGGTTATGTGTGGCGTTCCTCAGGGTCGTGACCTTCCTTAGGACTGATGGTTGTGTGTGGCGTTCCTCAGGGTCGTGACCTTCCTTAGGACTGATGGTTGTGTGTGGCGTTCCTCAGGGACGTGACCTTCCTGAAGGACTGCTGGTTGTGTGTGGCGTTCCTCAGGGACGTGACCTTCCTGAAGGACTGCGTGGGTCCGGAGGTGGAGGCGGCCTGCTCCAGCCCGGCTGCCGGCTCCGTCATCCTGCTGGAGAATCTCCGCTTCCACGTTGCTGAGGAGGGCAAGGGCAAAGACCCGGCTGGGAACAAGGTCAGTGGAGCGTTGTACTGTCAAACTGGTTAAACAGGAGCAGCAATATGTTGAGTAATCATTGAACATATCGTTAACCGGTTTGTCCCCTCCTGCTGGGCGGTGAAGCCTCAGCATCATGGAAGAGCTCCAGTTACAGTAAACCCTACATTTCATCTACAATGTAAATAAAAGCTAATCCCTGTAAACTAACTCAAAGATTCTACAGAAAGGAATTGGAATAATCTGAAAGAAAAATGATCAAAAGTGGAAATAACAGAATAATAATTCACTTTATTCTGAGATCAAACTGATCCCACAGGTCAAACCTTCCTCTTCTCTGCTGATCCATGTCGGTGTTCAAATATAAACCCTAAACTAACACAAAGTGTCTCCATCCAACAAAACCCACAAACATGTCGACACAGTTTCTCCCTCATAAACACAATTTGGCGCGGTCGCATCCAATCGACACAGGAAGTGATTCAGTCGCATGGTTTTCCTTAAAGGGACAGGCGCACCAACACGGGGTTGGTCTGGTTTCCTCGGTGGACGTGCCGAGGTTTCTGTCGTCTGGCCCATCAGTACCTGGCTTTGCTTTCAGTTTCACTGAGCGACGCTCTGAGTTTTTATCCAAGTGCAGATCTACGTCTGAAACCTGTCTCCTTCCTTCTGTCTCTCTTCTTCGTGGTCTTCATCATCCTCTGTGACCTTCAGACCAAGGCCACCCAGGAACAGACGGACTCCTTCAGGGCGTCTCTGTCCAAGCTGGGCGACGTTTACGTCAACGACGCGTTTGGGACGGCGCACAGAGCTCACAGGTGAGCCGAGGCTCAGCAGGAAACGCCGTCTTCAAGCTGCGATGTCTTGGTTGTTTTCCAGAGTTGGGTTTGGAAATGGAAACATTTTGTTGTTTAAGTTGTAAATCCAGGTGATGTTGCAGGTGAAGTGGCCTTTCAGTATCACACCTGAATGTATTTTATGGTGATTTTAGTTTTGGTTGGGTTACACAGCAGCTTCCTTCCACGTAGAAAAATGCCAGATGCAGCAAAGCGATCGTCTTCCAGGTTTCTGTCGTCATGGTAACCAAGTCCCGGTTTTCTTTGCTGAAACAGGGGAACGTAGCGCATCATTGTGACGATCCTGGGAAACCCGACCTGTCTAACCCTCTGACCTGTCCCCTCAGCTCCATGGTGGGGGTGGACCTCCCCCAGAAGGCGGCGGGGTTCCTCATGAAGAAGGAGCTGGATTACTTCGCCATGGCGCTGGAGAAACCTCAGAGGCCGTTCCTGGCCATCCTGGGAGGGTGAGAGGAAGTTCAGCCGTTTATTCTGTTTCTACTTCCTGTCCGTTTCTGCTGCAGATTTAAGTCCTTCCTCTGTCTGACGGTGGAGCGTTTAAACACCGACATTACTGTGAAAGTCTGACTGCAAAGTTCCTGGAGAAAGAAAACAGAAAACGTTTATCAAACCTGATGGTTTTCACTGCAGATGCACCGATCAGTTATCAATATCTGTATCGGTCCGATAGCCCATCCATAAGGCTGATCTATTCACTCTAATTCTATGCTTTGAGTGAATATAATAGATGGCAGCGTACCGCCACAATAAAAGCCCCACAGCCTCAGAATTAAGATTATTAAGTGTGTAATATAAAACACATGGCCTGTATTTGTTCACTTATATTCAGCATAATCAGTTCAAAACTCATTTTAATACCATGAAGCATTTAATGTAACTTAATTTTGAAAATTCACCACTGTCTGTGTGTTTCCGGTACCGGGCCTCACTGGTTCTGGACAAGAACTTTCAATAAGGGCCCACTGGCTTGTGACCCGTCGTTTGCCGACTGTTTCCCTTGCAGCGCGAAGGTGAAGGATAAGATCCAGCTGATCAACAACATGCTGGATAAAGTGGATGAGATGATCATCGGCGGCGGCATGGCCTTCACTTTCCTCAAAGTTCTCAACAACATGGAGGTCAGCGTCGCTTCCAGAACCAGTTTCTCCTGAAAACCCGACTCCAGTCTGGAGTTTGGAGCAGCAGCACGGAGAGTTCAGATTTTATTTCCTGAACTTCAAACCAAAACCTCATCAGGTTTTAATGATTCATTTCCTCTAATTCAAAGCTGACTTTACACATTGAATCATTTTATAACACGTTTCATAAAACATTTATAACATCAGATCATGTTTAGTGTTGGAGAAAATAAAGATTATTTAAATGGGAGCAGCAGTGAAGAAAGTTAAATTATTACAAAGAAATCTCTATTTTAATGCAGAGGCTTAGATAAATATTAATAAAGTTTCATGAAATGAGAATTTCAGGATAAACATTCAGATTTTATCAGCTGGAGCCACAAGTTTACATACGCCTTTCTTGCTTTGATGTCTGCAATTAAATCAGAACAAATTTCATTCTAAACCTTTAATGATCCTCGTTACTTCAGCAGGAAAACGGCCCACGGCCCTGCCGGGTCGGCCGGGCCGTGCCGGGCCCTGCCGGGTTGTGTCTTCAAATTAATTTTTAGTTTATTTTGAAATGTGTTGGATGTGACATCATCATTTTTACGGCATTTTTCAGACTAAAGTGTCACTAAGTATCTGCACTGTAAAACAGAAACCAGTGCAGCGTTGATTTAAAACAACGGCTCCACAAAAACGCGAGTCTGGTTCTGATCCGAGAGTCCAGGTCTGGTTCTGGTCAGAATAAATCCAACGACAGAAGTCCTTCAACTGAGGACAGCAAACTATATCACACATTATGATCTACTAGGATTTTAAACTATTTACTGTATTTATTTTTAGTTGGGTGAGTTTTTTGTTTTTTGGCAGGAATGTCTCAGATCTGGCAACCCGCCTGAAGCATGAAGTCTAAATGTCCTGACCGATAATCCTCCTAAAATATCTAATCTGGCAGAAATCTGAACAAATGTACTGTTATAGAGCAAATAAGTCAGGATTTGACTAGGACAGATTGTATTATTGTTGAGTCTGATGAAACCTCGGTGTGTTTTAGATAATCTGCAGGTCGTGACTTCAGTTCAAACTTTAACAGAATCTGGTTCTTCTATGTAGATTAGAAACGTCCAGATTAGCAGAAAGTTAAGCAACAAAAAGGAACCGTGAAGCAAGACGAGGTTACAGGGTTGGCCGTGTTGCATCATGGGAAATGAGGGCGTAGGTTGGAGCTGATGAGTTTCTGGTTTGGAAAGTTTTGATATTCAAATGTTTGGTAATAAAGTTTAATATAGAGTTTGATTAAAAGCCTAAATATGGAAAACATTGACAGTTGAAGCCTGATATTTAAATATATTATTAAAGTTAAATCTGATTATTTTTAACTGTTAGTTAAAATCACCAAATGTATTTTTTTTTGATAAATGCCAGAAAACTTGGCAGAAACATTTTTAGTTTTTTTTTTTTTCCTTTTGTAGCTTTCTTTGTATTTTGTGTTTTTATCATTTAATTTTGTTTTGAACATGAATATGTTCAAAACAAAATCTTATTGATCTGTTAACTGAAGGGTCGGATTCTGTTAAAGTAAATTTAATTTGAACTGGGGGATTATTTTGATAACTAGTTTTTATTTTCTCAGATCAGTTTCTTAACACAACAGGTCTGCCAGGTCGGGACGCCTCTGGGTTATTTTTACTCTAGAATCTTTATTTGTGCCTCAGATCGGGACGTCTCTGTTCGACGAGGAAGGCGCTGGTATAGTCAAAGACTTGATGGCGAAAGCCGAGAAAAACGGCGTCAGAATCACGCTCCCCGTCGACTTTGTGACCGCCGACAAATTTGACGAGAACGCCACCACTGGCTCCGCCACCGTCGCTGCCGGCATTCCCGCCGGCTGGATGGTAAGGAGAGGCCTCGGCCTTTGACCTTTGACCTTTGGCCTCGGGTGACCCCCGGCTCCTATGGTCCACAGGGGCTGGACTGCGGCCCGGAGAGTTCCCGGCTGTACGCGGAGGCGGTGGGTCGCGCCAAGCAGATCGTCTGGAACGGGCCGGTCGGCGTCTTCGAGTGGGAAAACTTCGCCAGAGGAACCAAGAGCCTGATGGACAAGGTCGTGGAGGTCACGAGGTCAGGCTGCGTCACCATCATCGGTAAGAACCGCCGGGTCGGATTCTGATACCACAGAATATTTGGGAAAAAATTACTTTTCCTTTTAAAACGTTGTAATGCTAAGAGAATTTAGTCGTTCAACAAAAAGTCATATTTCAGAATAAAGTCGTAATTTTAAAATTCCTAAATGAGAAATAAAAAGTTAAGATGCTGAGCTGCAGAACTTTCAACAGAACATTCGTCCGAGTTCCTCAGACGAATCAGATCCTGAAGACTCAGATTTTCTCATTAAAACAATTTTTCTAAAGTTTTTACGACTTTATTCTAATATTCACTTCAAACAGCTAAAACATCGCATTGTTCGGTTTGACTTTAACTTTTGGATTTTCATCAGCTTAGTTCATGAAATGATTTAATTGTTGAAGCAGCTTTTTATCTTAATGTTCATCTTCACATGTTGAGACTGTTCTGCTTCGTTTTAAATTCAATAAATGAATAAAATGTTGCTATTAAAGTGAATAAAATGTGTTTCTGACCAGAAGCTGATTTCTGTTTGTGTTTCTGAGGATTTGATCTCTAGTCTGTAAACTTTAGCAGAATAAATAAATGTTTGATAAATGTGTAATAAACAGACAGGCATTTCCTCTGACGCTGTTCGCTTTCTGTCCAGGTGGGGGCGACACTGCTACCTGCTGCGCTAAGTGGGACACAGAGGACAAAGTTAGCCACGTTAGCACCGGCGGCGGCGCTAGCCTGGAGCTGCTGGAAGGTGAGCGCCACCAACAGGAAGCAGTCAGCAGCATTTAGGAATTTCAAATTAAAACACAAGCAAATGGGGATTATTATGGGTCAGTAAACACTTATTATTATTGTTATTTATTATTATTATAGTGGTGAATAAATGTCTCCATATAAACCAACAGCGCCACCAGCTGGTCAGTCGGCGCAGTCGGGAGAAAAACAGGAAGTGGAAAATAAATATTAAATAAAAACAACAAGCTGATTATTTTGGTCAAACATTAAAATAACCAACAAACATTCATTCAAATTATTGAGGAAGTTTAACTATGAATTTTGAAAATTATATAGAACAAAATGTAGAATTAGACTGAGTAGATCTGACCTGATGGCTCAGGAACTGATACCCAATCTAGAATTTGTTTCTATATCAGGACCGATACGGATATTGATATCAAATCGGTTCATGTCTAATGTAAACTCTATAATGTTGATCTGTTCTCAGGTAAAGTCCTGCCTGGTGTGGATGCACTCAGCAGCGCCTAGACGCCTCACTGGTGTGTGTGTGTGTGTGTGTGTGTGTGTGTGTGTGTGTGTGTGTGAGAGAAGAGAAGAGAGGTGGACATCTCATGTAGTGTCATCATGACCTGTGACCCCAACCTGCTATCTGTCCCAGCAGAGCGCTGACCTTTAACCCCGATTAATTTCTAACTTCAGACGTTCTCGGCTGCAAAGCAGCAGTGAGGTTTCTCCTTCCTGAGGAGAAACGGCAGCGGGGATCGGAGTTTACGGTTTCAGTAGAGCTTCTGTGTTAACGTGGCGATCATAGATGTGGCCAACATAGATGTTACTTCCTGTCTGATCTGTTCTAATAAAACCATCTATGTTTAAGAAATAAATCAGTGATCATGTCCTCATTGAGGCCGGGTAGGGTTAGGGTTAGGGTTAGGGCCGTACCCTGGGCCGTGCAAAAAAAAATACAAGCAAGTCAAAATATTAGAGAATAAAGTTACATTACAACTTCTCAGAATATTTTGACTTTATTCTCGTAATTTTATTTCCTTGTTCGGCAGCATTATTCCTCTGTAATATTCTGTTGAAAAACTGAATTTTGTCATCACATTGTTTCCATTAAATAGTTTAAAATCACGTGAATGAGTTCGTTCAGGCGATAAATCATTAAAAACATCATTGCACCACTTCCTGTTTTCTTCTTCCTGGTTTCCAGCAGTAGTAACTTCCTTTTGTTCATGTGACTCATGATGAAAAAAACTCTTTCCACTGCAGTTTAGCATAATATACTAATTTTAATACAGCTGAAAAAAAAACCACTTCATCGTATCATAAAAACATTTTATCCTTTTTCCCTAAAGTTTCCATCAAGCAAAGTTATTTTAATAATTTAAATTTGTGCATTTATCTAGTCAATGGAAACGCAGCTAATGACTTTAACTCAATAAAAAATCTTTTCTCATTAACCCGGATTAAAGCATAATTATAAAAGACGCTTTTAATTCTTTAATTCAAAATTGTCTAAACTTGCAAAAACATTGTGGATGTTTAGTTTATTTCATGCAGAACCTTTCAAAAGCATGAATTTATTTTGAACATCACATTTCTGTGTATTTTATTTAAACGCAGAACGATTCATTTCTATTGTTTGGGTAAAACTTAAAAACTTTTTTTTTTTTTTACACCGACCTGTAAATTGGGATTAGATGGAAATTAGCAGCTCATCTATAATCTGATGTATTTTCATGAAAATGCAACTTGATGTGAAAGCAACATTTTCTCTCAAATCAAACAGAATAAATTTAGTAATAAAGTTGAAACAAATTAATAGATTTATTTGTTCACCGCTAGGGGGCAGCACCTGCTGGTGTATTTACAAACAGAACATTGTAAACGTTGCGTAATGAACCAAACTGCTGTTTGGTCGTGATGCGTTCAGGTGCTCTCCCCGTTTTCGTTCACATAGTCCGGCTCATCTGTCGAAGAAAACAAGCGAGGAATTATCTTCAAACCGAAATGATTCAATAAAACATGCAATATATTTAAACTATTGTTAATAGTTTAATGTCTGTTTTCTGAAAATCAACACATTTTTTGATAAGTCTTTAACTTTGGAAGATGTAAATAATAAACATTAAAATAAAGCTACTTAATTTGGTCTCAACTGTTATTAAAATTCACACTATAATATTTAAATTAGATTTTCTTCTGTTTTATTTGCTATTGTCCACCTTGTCGCAGGTAAACATGGTGATATTTTATTAAATAATTGTTGCTCTTTATTTTCTACCATCTCAAATCTCTGGCTTTACTATTGTAGTGATTTTACGTTTAAATCAGCAGCATGTTGATCTGCAGCTGTTACATTTCTCAGTTCAGTGTCTCTGGTGTAAATTTGCTTTAATAAGCTGCAGATGATTAATTTAAAGACGATAACTAACCGTTGGCTTGCTGCTCCAGGAACTCTGTGTTTTCATAATCGTCATCTGTTTGGAGGAAAAGCGCCGTGAATGAATGAAACAGCTTTCAGCCTTAAAGTTCAGACTGTGTTTTACCTTCTGCTATCGACAGCGACGGGAAAACGTTCCCGTAAACGCCCGGATTCAGCTCCCTGTCTAGAAACACATTTATGTCGAAAACGTTCAGCAGCTCATAATTATTCAGCTGAAATCAGTTGCCATGGAAATATATATGGGGTTCCATTTGTGTCAAAAATAAGTAGAAGTCATATGTGTAGATGTTGTTGGTCTATGTCATTGCTATGTGACTTTGGTTGATGTCTATGGTCTTAGTGCTTTATGGATATGTCGATGTTACATATGTAGGTGATGCAGTGTTAGATATTGCATATGTCTGTCAGTGTTTCCCAACCCTGGTCCTCAAGGCTCACTGACCTGCATATTTTAGATGTTCCCCTGCTTCAATACACCCCATTCAGATGATTGCAATTCAGCAAAACCCTGTTAATCAGCCATGAATTGAAATCATGTTTGCTGAAGCAGAGGAAACACTGGTTGGGAAACACTGGTCTATGTTGCATATGTGTTCGTTGCATATGTACATGTTGCATATGTTATGTCTCTGGCTGCGTCGTGGTTATTACTGTCATCTTGTCAATCCATCTGCAGTAAAGCAGCAAACCCTTAGCAGTTGTGTTTTATGTAACGTCTGTGATTGATTAATGTCGTTGGTCAGTGTTGCTGGTGCCTGTTCTCTTTGTCGTTAATAAGTGTTTAAGTAGGTCATGTCTGATCAAAGTGTTTATTAGATATTACAAAAATACTGGTCTTTCAATATTAGTGTTTTCAAAATGCTTAAGATTTCTACCTTGTATTTTATTCAGGGTGGGGGCACTGCCAACATGGGCCCTACGTGGGCAAACCCATGTGACCCCACCATGGAAACCGCAGATAAACCCATATGGGTTCCATATTGTCTCCCATCCTTTTCCCCATATGGGGCCCACCTAGGTATGCTGGCTGGGATGCAATATCTAACATATGCATCACCTACATGCAACATCGACATATCCATAAAGCACTAAGACCATAGGCATAAACCAAAGTCACATAGCAACGACATAGACCAACAACATCTACACATGTGACTTCTACTTATTTTTGACACAAATGGAACCCCATAATATGGGGCACTATCGACAAAAGTGAGGCAATTGCTTCCTGTATTTTTATTTTGAATTTGCTGCTGATCTGGAAAACCTGATGTAGTGATATGTCACTGTTAGGCTTCCGTAGCCCGGTGCAGACTGATGAGCATGCGCTGTACATCCAGTAGTTGGATAGTTGCACTAAGAAATAAAGCTGAGTTGTGCATAACGGCTCCACATTGAGTTCTTCATAAAAGACAGCCGTCTATGACAGCTGATAAAATCATGAGGAAGCAAAGTTTAGTGTTTCATTAATGTACTCACCAGGTAAGCTGCTCTTCTCATTTATGTATAAAGCCTCTCCGATAGGCGCTCTGTGAATCAGGAAAACTCTGTTACAGAAATTTTATATATAAAATTCCTAAATTTAAATGATAGTTTTCATCTCTGGAAAGCAGATGTTGCTTTTTTTAAGTGCATTTATGTGACGTGGGGAATTAGTGCTGTAAACAAACTGAATTAATTATTTTAATCTCAGTTAAACTTGTTGTTCTACTCATCCAGGTGTTCAGATCTCAGGTGTCCCTCAGGGCTCCGACCTTTAAATATTTTCCATAAATTTAACATCCACCTCTGCAGTAAACCAACTCCTCATCACTACAACAGACTCGGGTTAAAGTTCTTTGTTCAATTTGAGGATAAATTAGGAGAGAAAATGTTGTAATCCTATAATAAAATCAGTCGAAATGAAACGCTTCCGATTCTGTTCCAACTTTCAATCAACAGATAATGTAGCTTAAGTGAATATTTATTAACTTTTATTTACCTCACTGAGTCAACATGCATTAATACTAGCTGTGATTTTTCTCAGTATAAAAGCTACAAGCATCATGTTTAGTTTTTAAATTAACAGTTGATTTAATGAAAACATTTAATTTTGTCTTCCAGTCTGATTACATGATTTCAGCTTGAAACCAGCAGCTTCTGCTTTTCTTTGTATGATCTTTGATTCAAAACTATTTAAATAAGTGATAAATGATTTAAATTAGTGATTCTCACACGTAGTCGGGTTCCAGGCTGGAGCTGTTGGTTTGCACTGCAGGAAGAAAATCTTTTATATTTCAGATGTTTGCAGGAAGACAAATTAAAATACTCATACTGTGACTTACAGTCTGTAACATTTTCATAGTCCTGCTCTTCAGTTTGATCTGCAGAACAATAATGAATTAATCAGGACTATATTTCCATAAAAACCCGTTGACAGTGGCGCAGCGGCTTACCGTCTGGCAGCGCAGAGTCCCCAGCAGTTTCTCTGAAAAACAGGCGCAGTTTGTTACATCTCATTATTCAGTCAGGAAAATTTGTTCCTAATGAGCTTAAATAAAAAAGTTTCAACTCATCCGATTTGCCAATTTATCCGATTATTTGGAGGCCGCAGGACGTAAAATAATAACACTGAAGTCTGAACGAGTTTATGACAGCAAGGAAAAACTGTGGAAAACTAAGTACAACCCATGATTCAACCGGGTGAGCTGCTTTTTCTTTCAGGGTCAGCATGTCAATAAGGTTTTGGTCTGGACTTTGACTAGACCATGTCAGCACTGAATCTTTTTTCCCCAGAAAGATTTGCTGTTTCCTGTTAACGGTTTGGGTCAAACATCGGCTTGAAACGCGACACTACGCAGATTATCTGGCGCGGAGGGATACCTGGATCACAGCGGCGCGGAGGGATACCTGGATCACAGCGGCGCGGAGGGATACCTGGATCACAGCGGCGCGGAGGGATACCTGCATATATATATGAGTAGACCCCGCACTGGCTGCTCTGGCGCAGGACACACGGCGGCCATCTTGGAGAGGTCGCCCTCCTACTTGGCTAAACCAAAACAGCAGCAGAAGTTTCAGCATCGATGGATATTTTTGTTCAGATCGACGGACTACTGACGTGAGATTTCTGGGGATAAAGTTTCGCAAGTAAGATGGACATATTACCGTTTATATTTTATGAATAGAATATTACTAAAGTGTATTTATGTCCACCGGCAAAATGCCAGCTAATATTAGCTACAGCGCTCGGTACCAGGTTCAGCTATGAAGGCGAACCGAGATTTAGGAAATCTTAAAAAGCTTTAATTATTCCCTAACATTGACTTGGATTATGCGACACAAGGTGGCAAAGACTGTTATTTATGTGTGATTCTTTGGCTGCCGTTTAAGTTTTGAAGGTTTCATAGAGACATGATGTGATTGGCAAGAACATTTAGTAAAATTCATAGTTCAAATAATATTAATGAAAAGGAAAGGATCATACAAAAATTAAATATAATGATTTATTACAGAGACAAATAATTTGTTGAATGTTGAGTTTCTATTTTATCACTGTTGAGATGATTTAACTTGAACTGTGTCACTATGCGGCTTACAAACTAAAATGGCTGCTCTACTGTTCTACATTTAGCAGTTTGAAGTGTTGATGGTCAGCTGGAGGAGAACCAGCGACTGTCGCCTCATCGCTTAAGTTCCACAGGAAGTGAACGGAGAGAAACATTTCTGTTAACTTTTAAAACAAAATGGCTTCCTTTAAACCTTCCTGAGCATAAAAACATGCAAACTGAGAATCTCCAGACATGTTTGGTTTGAGGCAGTAAAACATTTTTTAGGAAACATGAAATCAGGGCATTTTATGATGTGGGCAGTTACCCAGGGCTGCGTCAGAAAGGGGCGGGGCATCTAGTTAAATCTAACCTGCACAGGTTTGTTGCTGCCTGTGTAGTGGAGTTAGCTTCTCTTAGTCCCTGCTGCTTCCTACTACAAAGAAAATCAGATGATTTCTTGCATTTTATTTGGTCGGAGTGCAGCAGGAGGCGGGGCTTGTATAGAGCTCCATTCCTGAAAAAAACACGGCTGCGTATATTTTTATATTTCCAGTTAACAAAGTTAGGGATAATGATAAATCCCAGATTCATCAGAGTGATTAATCCAATTAAATATTTTAGTTGACTGAGAGCACCGATTTTACCCTCCATTGGTTAACTCAGCGCACTGCAAAAACACAAAATCTCACCAAGATTTGGTCTAATCCCTACTGTAAGTATGCCAGTTCACTTTAAATAAGACAAAACTTGTTTACAAATAACTTTTCAGCAAGAAATAAGAGCTTGTTTTGAGTCAATAATTCCTTAATACTGAATTAAAACATTCTGGTTTTGCTGTCAGATTATTTTATTAATATGAAAAAAATGTTGTAAGTGAAATAATCTGCCAGTGGGACTGGAACCTTTTAAATCAACTTTAAGAACATATTTCAAGTTGAAAAGTTATTCCTAAATTAGCTTTGTTTTTAAGTGTACTAAGATATTTACACTAGAAACTAAAATAGTTGGTAGGATTTTGTTTTTGCAGTGTAACTTTGTGCCTCGTCCTTCAGTCAAATATACATTTTTGGTGTTTTTTGTTTTTATTGGACATGAACAAAAATCTGAATCTGTAATTTTTTATAGTTGATTCAAATTTCTGTAGGTTTCAAAAGAAAAATGTTGAAATGAAAGAAACGTCTGTCCGTCTTTCTGCTTTAAATGTACGACAGACACACTGTAAAAACTGAAATCATGTCTCTTACGTACGTTGAAGACATCTGATTGGCTCTGGTGACTGAAAAACAGGAGAAGAGAAAACATGGTGACCAGAAACCTGGAAAATAAAACTATAAACACGGTTATCTGAACTTTTAACACGGAGAGAAAAAAAAGAGTCAGAAAAATACAGCAATAAACATTCAATCAGTTTATCAGTCTATTGATCGATCAGTTTATCAGTCTATCGATCGATCAGTTTCATTCTCGTTCTGTTTTACTGCTGCAGTTTAAAGCTGCAGCTCTGCTAACGCCTCGGTTCTACAGGAAGCCGCGTTTCCTCAGTCAGTCGAGTTTCAAACCAAAGTTCAACACATCAAATTCAAATCAGTTTCATTACAGCATCAAACACTTAAAAATGTTTACGTTGTTTTTAGTTTTTACCTGTTTTCGATCTCACCACTGCGAATTTACTTCCCCCACGCTGACTGCCAACAAAGAATTACGATGTCAGAAACAAATCTAATAAATGTTCCAACTGATTTTCTGTTTCTACTTAAAAAAAAGTTTAAATGTTTCAGATCAAACAAACATCTGATGGCAGAAATCTCTTTATTTGGCTCACGATGTGTGAGATTCCTATCAGTCAATATTGATAATTATTGATTTAATTTTTTGTTTTAAATATCTGAAATAAAACCAAAGCGTGTCACGGTCTTTCTGTTATACTTAAAACTGCCACCAAGGAAAATAACTTTTATTCTTTCAGAGGAAGAATCTGTGAACAGACGAGGTCAAAGTTGAACTTTCTGGAAGAGCATCCTGTCACTTCTGCTGAAAAACATGGCGGTGGCAGTATGATGATCTGGGAACTGGAAGGAAACATGAAATCTCTACCAGAAAATCCTGAACATGTTGGAAGTGAAGCCAACATGGCCGAACTAGAACCAAGATGGCCGAAGTGAAGCCATTTTGTGAACTGAGGGTCTCTTGATGTTTTGTTCGTTTCAGATTCTTTAATCTTTAGTGAAGTTTTTATTTTTACGTTTCATGTTTTTCTGTTTCACTTTAGGTCGGATCGGATCGAGCATCTTTTTATTTTAAGTCGTTTTTCTTCCGCTCATCTCTGCATGACGTTAAAATGTTCTTGTTGATCTGAAACATTTAAATATAAAACATAGAAGCAGAAGTAAAAGTATTTAAAGGAGCCAAATACTTTTTTACAGCATTGAACCAAAACTATTTTTATCATGTTTTTTTCTCTTGATACTCACAAGATCTGGGGGTCATAAATCTGAGACTCTGCATGAATTATGGCTGCAAAACGGAAAAACATTATGAGGTATTGAAAAACTGATAGAAACCACTGGAGACGGAGGATGGATGGATGATGGATGGATGGATGGATGATGGACGGAGGATGATGGATGGATGATGGATGGATGATGGATGGATGATTGATGGACGGAGGATGATGGATGGATGATGGATGGATGGATGAT
>NW_006800666.1:25215-34259 GCF_000485575.1 Poecilia formosa | reverse complement strand
GATGGATGATTGATGGATGGCTGGATGGATGATGGACGGAGGATGATGGATGATGGATGGATGATTGATGGACGGAGGATGATGGATGGATGATGGATGGATGGATGATTGATGGATGGAGGATGGATGGATGATGGACGGAGGATGATGGATGATGGATGGATGGATGATGGATGGATGATGGATGGATGGATGATGGATGGATGGATGGATGGATTACACACAGTAAAAAATAAACAATAAAATTTTAACATTCAAATATCTGAAAAATGAAAAGAAACAAATTTTTATCATTAAACTTCTAATATAAATTTTTCATTTGAATATCTAACTTTAAAACACATCTTAGTTTTATATTTGTCCAGTTTATGTTTTTAAGTGTATTGCTTTATCATTTAAGTAGCCAACGGTAACCAGTCCCAGTATTATTTTTTACAGTGTGCAGGTTGATCCTGGTGTTTATGTTTTCCACTTCAGGAATATAGATCAAAATTAATTATGATTTCTCAGTTCCCAAAATGTCGGGTTAAGTGATTTTTTTCGGGCAGCTGAGGTTTTTCCAAAAAGCGTTTTGTTAACGGCAGAAGGTTAGTTTAACCAGATTAAAGAATTCATATTTTTTAGTGTAGAACCATCTTGAATGAATGGACGCAGTGATGAAGTCAGATTTAAAGCTTTGAGGCGTCAGACTTACTGGATTTCTTTCTGCAGCGCAGACAGAGCAGCGACAGCAGGCTTAGCGACAGCACTGCGGCCGCAGACAGCGCCGCCGCCAGCGGCTCCGAGTCGCCCATCGGACCTGCAGCACCAGCAGATAAACGGGTCGATCTGGGCCGGTCAGCAGGCTTCCTGTCAGCGAGGCAGAGCTTCACAGGATGTGGTCGGCTCAGAGAAAACCGAGAGCGGCTCGGCCTGCAGGACTCACCGTCAGCCAGGAAGCAGCACAGCGCTCACTGGGTCCCAGAAAACATCTGCAATGACACACACACACACACACACACACACACACCTCAGTTCACAGTAAGCCTAATTTCTGAACTGTAACTTTTTAATTAATATTCAGGAGTTATTGGCTTAAAACAAACTGTTATTTCTTTCTGAAAAATTACTTTCAGTTTTGAGATATTTGCAGTAAAAAGTGGACAAAAATACTTGGAAAGATTTTGTTTTCAGAGATATTAAAGTTTCTTTTGTTAAACTGATTCTTAATTATTTAGTTTAAAGTTCAATTGGGTCTAAATTTATGGCAATGAATGGTTACCGCTTAACAGATATTAAAAAAATAATGATCCTAATTTTGGCGAAAGCTTCAGACAGGTTTTAAGTCCTGAGCCTGAAAACTGACATCACAAACAATCTCCATTTTATGTGAGCAACAGAAAAAGTCATAACAAAATTCTGATATTTAACAACCTGAAAACCTTTAATACTAAAGCGGAAGACAGATTTTGTAAACGAAACATCATTATTTTCTGTTTGACATGAAATCAGAGAAAAAATTCCTTGTTTTAAGTTTCTAAATGACAAAAATATTGAGAGAAAAGAATATTTAAATACTGAGTTTTGGTGTGAAATGTGTTCATCAACAACAGAACTGAAAAGCTGGTAAAGATGGCGGCCGAGTCTCAAACTATCATGGCTGAAAAGCCGCTCCGACAGGAAGAAGCCAAATAAATGGAGAAAACCTCGTTACAGGAACAATAAATTCATTTAGTCTGATTAAACTAGAGAATGGAAACATTTAGCCGTAATGGAGCTCCATACATTTGACAGAATGAGGGGAAGAACTGATGCTTCATAAAACGAAGATCATTTTATGTGGAAATATTGAAATAAGTTAAAGCCTGGACACAAATTGATCTTTCAAATAAACAATAATCAAACCACCAAATTAATCAGACGTTAGCTTAAAGACAAGAAAAATCACAAAGTCCTGATTTCTGTGGAAACGTTGAATCAGACAGACCGCCTCAGCTGCAGCAGCAAACTACAGAAAAGACTATTTTACTGAATTTTAAGCTACTAAACTTTGGACAGTTGAAGAAGATGGTGATGAAGGTGCTGATCCATGAGTTTGTCGACGGGATGATAAAACTTTTCTCCTATTTAAGAAAACTAATCACACGATGGATGGATTATAGGCAGCAGCTCCATAACGCAAAGCACAGCAGGATGAAAATGATCTGATGACCATTTCAACCTGCAGAGAAACGACCGATTTTCTGAGAAAACTCAAAGTTTCAGATCAATCAATCGGGTTTACTTGTACAGCAGGTTTCAGCAGCTGTTCGCCCGTCACTGATGATCCTATTTTATGAATCATATTGAATCTGGTTTGGCAAAATTAGGTCAGAAAAGCACCAAGACTAATAAATAAATATAAATAATAATTTACTTCCAGATTTTTTTACTTGCTGCAACATCAACTACCCTTCACAAATAAAGCTGAACCTGAAGTTAATAGTATTGTTTTTGTCTCATTATTCTGATGTTTGGAAAATCTAAATATTTTTAGGCCAACCTGACCCAAACCAGGACGGCGGGTTTGATTTAATGTCAGACACGAAAAGCTGATGCTGTTTTTTAGGGTTAACCTCAACCTGTAAACACTGTATAAAATACGTTTAGCTTCAGTTTTATTTTAAAGGGAAAAAGCTACTAAAATCCTTAGCTTAAAAAGCTGCTTTAGCTCCTGCTAAATGCAGTAAGCTAGTTGTTAGTCAATATCTAGTTTTACTTTAAATGTCTTAGAAACAGAATTATGTTTGAACATTTCAAGTTTAGTTGCCATTTATATCACAAAGAGCCACACAGTAAAACAACAAGGTTTACTAAATGTAATAGCAACTAGCCTAGCTTAGCTGATTGGATTAGCTTAGCTTGATTTTGTGTTTTAGTATTTAATCAATGATTATTAGCATAGTAATGTATAAAGACACTCAAAAGCATTCTGTTTAAAAGGAAAGTTAAACATTAAGTTTGATCATTTTTAAAGTAGTGTGACAAAATGATTTCAGTTAAATATAACTTTCCTGAGGTTTAATTTCCCAGATTTAAGAAGTTTCAGTAAAATGTTCAATAACTTTAATTAGTAACTTTAATATATCTAATCAGTCCCCACTGTCAAAATATTGTCTGGAATTGGTTGTTAGAGGATTTCTGGATTATTTTGGGACAGAAAACTGAGCCAGATTAAATTGAATGAATGTAAACTGCAGCACAGATTAAAGTTCAAGTAGAAAAACACTTTGGGGGTAAATATTTACTTATTTTACAAAGAAATATTATTTTAAAAATTATTGTGAAATAATTGACAAAATAGACTAACTTATAAACTTATAAAGCCGATCAGTAATTGAAAACGTTTTAAAACTTCAGCACAGATTTTGTGTGAACTCTTTGAAACATGAAGCAGCTATTTTTACTCACTGATCATAATTTTCCTTAAAGTTTGTTTGATTTTCTCGACCGAAGTCGGGTTCTGGTGGAGAGTCGCTCTGCAGTGGGCGGAAAGTTTTCCATCACAGATTGTTTGCTGCTGGTTTTACAGAGAAACTTTATGATGTTTTGCTCTAACCGGAATCAGACGCAACTCTGATAAAAGTAGCAAAATATTAAATTACTGTACATCTGACCTCAATCAATCAGGTTTAGATGCGGCCATATTTGTTCCTGTTTGGGAAACTCACAAAAACAAGTCGGAGGTCTGAACACATGGTTCTAAATTCACTGATTTATCTGCATGGCTGAAATAAAATGTTATTTCTTCATGAAGTTCGTACCAGTTTCATTACATTATAAGAGTGAGTGTGTGTGTGTGTGTGCGCGCGTGTGTGTGTGTGTGTGTGTGTGTGTGTGTAACCACGCTGGACTCTGAGTCCTAAATGCTGTTTTCTCTCCTAGTTCAGGTCTGCTGCAGTATTTCTCTGTAAAGTCAATAAATATTGTAAATCATAAATACTTCAGCTTCTGCTCTGCATGTTTGTTGATTTTATTTTATTATTCTTGTTTAGTTTATTTCCCTCCATTTGTCCAATGCTTTATTGGTAAACAATAAAAGTATCACCAATGCAAACTAACATTTTAATATTATTTTATGCCTTTTAGTTTAATGAACTGAGATTATTTAAATAAATCATGATTGTAAATATTTAAAGTATTATAGCTATGATATTGGTAAAACTTTAATTTCACTGCGTTTATCTGACAGATGGGATGAAAATCACCCTATGTGTTTTAAGACATCAAAGTTGATGTTTTTTATTTGTCCTCTTAAATATTGATAAAGTTATGAAAAATCATAAAGAATGAAAGTAGTTCTCATCTGAGAAACAAACTTTTAAGATGTGTGAATAGATTTACCTGAACTGTTTATTGGAGAGATTTCTGAAAAACATCTGAGCAGGTGAACAAAAGCCTGTCAGACTGACAGCAACAAATATAAATATAAATATAAATATAAATGGTTTGTTACCTTTAGAGATCCAGCCGCCTTCATTCTTCACTGTTTTGTTCAGCAGGTTGACTGTCAGCTCTGCTTCCTGTTTCAGCGTCTCCCCACATCCGGCGCTTTGTGGTTTCCACTGGTCACAGANGTGTCTGTTGAGTTTTTAATCATCACAGAAACTATTCTGGTTGGTCGAGTTTATGGGACTCGACCGTGTCTGACGGCCACGAGTTTCTCAGATCTCTGCGCGCATTAACTCTAAGACAACGCATTTGATATGGTTTGATGCATCGTGTAACCGGAAAAATAATACTAAAAATAATAAAATGATATAAAATCAGCGTGATGCGTGACTCCGAGGAGAGCGTTAAAGCTCCTCACCGGGCTGAACCTGCATGATCAGGTTAGCGCTGCTCGTTATCCACAAACGCTCCGGCCAACCGGGACCACAGACATGAACTTTACAGGAAGACAGACACAGAGCCACACGCTGGGCAGCGTGTCGAGATGGAAACGCCGCATATAATTGTTCGTTCACAAAGATAAATCATTCTCACCGCTCCACAACGCGGCTCTGAATATTCCTGCGGTTCACGTTGAGCTGCAACCAGAGCTACGTGGCGGGTTTTAAACTCCTACCTAGAGTTCTCCAGAGGATCATAATTCCTCACAGTAGGTTGATGTAAATATCCATACAGGTCAGCCCGAGTCCAGTTTGAGTGAAAGCAGCGGCAGCGCGAGGCAAAGCTCAGAGGCGCCAGCTGTGATTGGTCCGCGCTGTCGGGTTTAAATGCACAAACTATAAACCTGTCTATCATAAACCTATCCTTAAGGATAAATCTGCTCTGCTAGTGAAATGCTCAGAGCAGCAGAGACGCTTGCAGCCCGGCTTTAAAAAAAAAATAAAAAAGCGATTTTTTTATTTTTTATTTTCCGTGAAACGTAAACAAGCAACGCTTAGCCTGGCGGCGAGGCTAGTAAAGCATGGCGGGCCGCCAGGCTTATAATACACTGGGGGAAACCCTATGTCTGGTGACTGAAGCCTTGAATTAATAATTTCACAGCAAAAAACCCCTAAAATCTTACCAAGTATTTTTGTCTATTTTCTAGTGCAAATATCTGAATTCACATGAAACAAAACTAAAGTAACTTACAGGCAGCTTTTCAGTAAGATATATGAGCTTTTTTTAAGTCAATAATTATTCATAGTAATTAAACATAATAATAAAAAATGAGTTCAACTTGCANGCTCATTTTACAGTCATTCCTGCTAACCAGGGCCAGAACACAACAACGTTTGCTCTAAAGCAGCTTCTATTCCAACATTGTCTTTTATTTTAACAGGACAAACTTCAATCACTTCAACACTGGAGCTCAACTTGGGTTGCTAGGTAACGGGCTGGGCTCCTCTGGGGTTGCTAGGTAACGGGCTGGGCTCCTCTGGGGTTGCTAGGTAACAGCCTGGGTTCCTCCTGATTTGTGGCGTTTGTTTCTAAAGCTTTTTGAAACAGCTCGTCTTCCAGATATTAAAAAACATAAATTTACTACCAAAACACAGCTGGGTGTTATTTTAAGTGATTTACTTGTTTTTAGGTGCTGTTGAAACTCAAATGGAGGAATAAAAATGTGCAAAATGTGAAATTCCCCTTCAAGACTCTCAACGATGACCAAATGTGACAACAGATTGTTCCTCCTGAGCTCCTGTCAGTACTGATATATGTCACACTTTTCTGATTTTTATTAGTAAAATAAGTTTCAAATAATTTATTATTTTCCTTCTATTTCACGCTGATGTGTTACTTTTTGTTGGTGTGTCATATAAAACGGGACTGCAAATGCTTTGAAGTTTGTTTTTAACCTGACAAAATGTGAAACACTCGAAGCAAGATGGCTGAGAAACACACAAGCAGCCATTTTCCCCACGCAGACCAAGAGAAGATGACACACTTTTACAAGAAACCAGAAGCTTTGATCTTGATGTGAAGAAAAATGAGATGGGGGACAAGAAGAGAAACAGCGTCTGCAGGAGAAACTTTGATTTTCAGAAGCCTCAGCAGAGAAGATAAAAGCAGAGCTTTGGACAAAAAGGTCAAGAATGACTTCAGAAAGTCTTTGCTCAGAAGAGGAACGAAACCGTCAAAGAGACGGAAAAAGAAAAACATTACATGACCAGACGGAGAAAAGTCTCCAAAAAGAAACAGACTGACATGAGTTGTTTCTACTTCGTAAGAACAGAAAACCAGAGAAAGAATTTCAGCAAAAATGAGTAAAATCTGAGAATAGAAAATAAGTGATAAATACATTTAAATGTTATATATATACACACAGATATATATATATATACAGACACACACATACATATACATATGTGTGTGTGTGTGTGTGTTGTCATTCTCATATCCCTTCCCCACAATGACAAAAGTCTAGTTCTGCCACATATATACGTAATTTAAATTCTTCTTTTTAATTATCATTATATATTGAGTCGGGGCTGCAGAGCCCAAGGCGCCATTTACACAAGAACCGCCGCTGTGATTTGGTTTTATTGTTTGTACTTTCAATGACCTATTGTGGTGTTAACAGTTATTATTGTAATCACTACTATCAGTAATATGTAGATAATTCAAAGGTATCTGTCCTTTTAAACTTGACGTACGGACGTTCCGATTCACTTCTACGTCACGCCACGTACGCTCCAAAGCTGGCGTAGCCGCGCGTGCTAAGGTCCTGGTAAATCCTTCATTGAACACCGATGTTGTTAAGGCTTTCCGTCACTGGAGGCGTCATTTCCCCGCATTCGCTTTGCCTCTGGTGGGTGGTGGGCTGAGCTCCAGCCACACCTTCTTGTTGTTGTTGTCTCGGGAGATCCACTGCTGGTTCCGCGGCTCCAGAGGTCTCCCTCTCCGCGGCAGCTGGCCCCGCCGGCCGCGTGCATGCAGCAGAATGGCTCGAGCGGCTCCATCGGCTCTGACGGCGGCAGGGAACGGCAGGCTCTGTCCTTCAGCCCGCTGCCCGCCGCTACTACACGGGTGAGGCGGTTCATTCAGGAGCGACAGAGGACGCTGCCACTGCCCAAAGTGATGGTGGTATTCTCGGCCGCTGGCGACGCGGACAAACCGAGCGATGCCATGTCCAGCTCGGACCCAACGGAGGAGGGCGACGGCGTCTGGAAGCCGCCGGCCTCCCCCTCCCCGAAGCACCGCGCAATGAGCAAGCCGCTTCGCGCCGCGCTGACCACCCCAGAGCCGCAGGAGGTGGGTAGGCCTCTTCACAGAAAGTCACCACGCCGAGCATTATTTATTCACTAAATAACAACTAATGACGCTACACAAAGAGGCTTCAATAAAACAAACCACTAAAATGTGTCCAGAGGCAGCCATAGAGACCAGGCAGCCATTAAACACATTATATCTCCAATAACTCCACAGTTTGACTGTTTGTGGATATTTACTCTGCGATCCGTGGTTGGCTTAGCCGCCGAGCCGCGCGGTGATTGGCTGGGAGCCGTGTCACGTGGGTCTTAGTTTAAGCGTCTTATTTCTATTCAAACCCAAGTCTCTGAGGAGCCATCAGCAGCTCCCACAACATAGATCTATGTGGATAGATCAGCAATCCTATCAGTTAACACAAGGAATGTTAGCAGATGGATGCATAGATTATTAAAATCACTATTTCCACTGCATAGACAGATAGATTGAGCATTTTTTCCTACTAGATGATTAGATAGATTAAAATTCCCATGATGGATGGATTATTAATCCAATGAGATGAATAAATGGATGGATTATTAATCCAGTGAGGGGAGGATGGATGGA
The DNA here is from genome assembly GCF_000485575.1 of Poecilia formosa. Classification (NCBI taxonomy): domain Eukaryota; kingdom Metazoa; phylum Chordata; class Actinopteri; order Cyprinodontiformes; family Poeciliidae; genus Poecilia; species Poecilia formosa. Next base: position 25,997 of record NW_006800666.1, on the reverse strand, counting down.
TTATTGCAGTGTTATAAAGTTTTTATCACCTCCAACAGTTTTTGTTGCTCGATCCTCTTTGTATTAATTTTCCAGATCTGCAGCAAATTGGAGTAGCAACACCAGACTGGTATTTAAATGTAAAAAAAAAATACTTCTGTGTAAAATCAGTAAGGCATATTTCGATTATTCCCATTTTTATAGAAAAATGACCCCCATAAAATTGAGTGTGTTTCTTTTAAACTTGAAACAGTTTTAAAGAGCAGCTGTTCTGGAGGCTGGACAGATGAAATGTGAGTTTGGCTCTGACTGATTCTGCTGTTAGACACTCTGAGCATTGGTCAGATTATGGGAAGACACATTTATGTTTGAGGAGTCTGGAGGTTTGGACCTGAAATGGTTAAAAATCAGCATCTCTGTTGGGTTGTGAGAAAAGCTTGGTGTTTGAAGCCACTTCCTGTGCAGCTGCTTTGCAGCCGGAGCAGCAATAGAAATATTTATTGTGTATTGAGATAAAGCCAGCGGTCACCAGGTCAGGCGCTTGGCCCTCGTTACTTCCAAGCTCAGATAAAACCTCACAGGAAACGTCCAAAGTAGATGTTTGGGTTGTGGGAAAAATAATCTTCTTTTCATTTTTTTCTAAAATTAAAAAGCAACTTTAAAGGAGAAAACTAGAATTTAAACAGTTAAATTTCAGAATATGCATAAATATTTGCCATGTATGGCAAAAACTAAAAATAATATTATGGAAAAACACATTTCATAAATTTTTGTTGCCGTTAAAAAATAAATAAATAAATATA
>NW_006800666.1:20566-22088 GCF_000485575.1 Poecilia formosa | reverse complement strand
TTTTTTAAGTCAATAATTATTCATAGTAATTAAACATAATAATAAAAAATGAGTTCAACTTGCAATTCTTATAATGAGAACAGTGTCTTAGTTTAAATGAAATAATCTTAATCCTGGTATTTTTCCATCATTATTAATGAATTGTTGACTTTTATATGTTGATGAAAATCTACAGTTACTTTAGTTTATTTCTCAGATATTTGAACTAAAATAACAATAACACTTGTTGCGATTCAGTTTTTACAGTGAAGATGGATCAATGTTGCTATAGGAACCATTGTGACTCAAAGCTGGTTCTGTTTGGTTGAACTGTCCAGTTAATCGACCGTCAATAACTGATGATTATATCTGTTTGTGATCAGTTTCCGGAGGTGATCTCCCTGAACGTGGGGGGAACGCTCTTCACCACGCGCTTGTCCACACTGCGGCGCTATGACGACACCATGCTGGCCGCCATGTTCAGCGGGCGCCACTACATCCCGCGGGACGCCGAGGGCCGCTACTTCATCGACCGGGACGGCGCTTACTTTGGGTGAGCTCCGACCGGAACCAGCACGCAGTCAGAGCTTCCTGCGACTACCAGGACAAACGGCGACATCGTGTTGAAGAAAGTTTTAGTTTCTAAAAATCAAACGGTGTTTTCTGAGAGGCAGCTCGTTAAATCCTGACACATTTTCATTGAGAAGCAAACGGGCTGCGTCAGCATCGTTTCACCGCTGTGCATTTCTGCATTAAGTGGAAAATCCGTGAATGAAACCAGAAAGAACGAACGAAACGCTGCAGAGGATTTTCATGTTTTTCAGAACTTCACTGAGTCAGGAATCTCATGAAAAGAAGATTATTTTTCCCACATAATCCTGGCATAATTATGAAGTCATGTTTTTCAGTTTACAGTGCGGTCGCGTTAAAAAGATGCAATGTGGTGAAGCGACCACAAGGAGGCGATAAAGGACCAGATTAAAAATCTCCGTTCCTACAGTTTTAAGCAATTAGTCTCTTATGATTAACTTTTCACTTCTTTAAATTATTTTTAATAGTTTTTAACATCTTTACTTTTACTGTTTCAACATTAACATTTAAGTGACTGAGGAAAACGGTTTTATGTCATAGATCTGTTGCAGATTAATAAAAATGAAGTCATAGTCCTTATAATATGCACTTTATACAGTAAATTATTATTAACCAGCAGACAAACTGTCTGTCTGAAGTTAAATTAGACAAAATTTCTCCTGTTTTAGGTCAGTTAGAATCACATTATTTGCTAAATAATTTGTGTATATATATATATAAAAAAATTCCCCTCTCACCCTCCGTGGGTGGTCTCTCTCTCTTTCATCCTCTGAGCTCGGGTCCTCTACCAGAGGCCTGGGAGCTTCAGGTTCTCCTCCAGTATCTTGGCTGTGCCTAGAACTGCACATTTCTGGACTGAGATGTCTGATGTTGTTCCTGGGATCTGTTTGAGCCACTGCTCCAATTTGGGGGTGATTGCACCTTCCAGGCCTTATATATATATATATATATA
>NW_006800666.1:19184-20556 GCF_000485575.1 Poecilia formosa | reverse complement strand
CATCTATCCATCCATCCATCCATCCATCCATCCATCCATCCATCTATATATATATATATATATGCACATTTCTGGACATCTCAGTCCAGAAATGTGCAGTTCTAGGCACAGCCAAGATACTGGGCAGAACCCTCAAGCTCCCAGGCCTCTGAGAGAGAGAGAGAGAGAGAGAGAGAGAGAGAGAGAGAGAGAGACCCCCCCCCACCCCGGGAGGGTGAGAAGGGAATTTATATATGTATAATATAATTATTTATATTTGCTAAATGCTAAAATCACAAGAGAGAAAATTTGTCAGGTTTAATTATTAATGTCTTTAATTAGTTTTTGATTTTGAACTACATGACTTGGGTCAAACCTTTGAATTTTAGATAACCAAACAGTAAAAGAAGTTTGGTCCAGTTTAACTTCAGACAGTGGGAGAAAAAAGTTTTTTTTCATTGAGAGAGAACGTTTTTTATTGGGTGGATTTTATTTTCATCTTTCAATGTTTGCCCGATCACAGCCTGTCTTTATTTTAAAAATACATATTCATATTGTTTCTTTATTTTTTTTTAAGAGATGGTAATCATTTTGGTACGTAAACTTTCTATTCTGAAGACATGAAAACATCTGTCATAAATTTAGTAAATGGAAATAATTTTGGAAATTCTAAACGACCTGAAACTAAAGAAATTCAGCCTAATTGAAAAGATGGAGGGCTGCACAGTGGTGCAATTGGTAGAGCTGTTGCCTTGCAGCAAGAAGGTTCGGGTCCGATTGCCGGCCCGGAGTCTTTCTGCTGTTCGTCCTGTGCATGCTGGGTTCTCTCCAGGTACTCCAGTTTCCTCCCACAGTCCAAAAGCATGACTGTCAGGTTAATTGGCTTCTCCAAATTCTCCCTAGGTGTGGCGAGTGTGTGTGCATGCCTATATGTCCCATCTGTCTCTGTGTTGCCCTGCGACAGACTGGCGACGTGGACAGGTGACCCCGCCTCTCGCCCAGAACGTTAGCTGGTGAGACAGCAGCACCTCCTGACCCTTTAGGGAAAAGGTGGAGGAATCTTTTTATTCAATGTATGTAAACTTCTGGTTTCAGCTGAAAGACTTTATATTCAATTCAGTCTCTAAAAACATAAATGAACCAAAATGGAAATTTGGTAGCTCAGTTTTACAAAAAGCAGACTAGAAAACAATTTTTTATTTCTTGATGAAGTTTAAAACTACCAGAAGCCAGTTGAGTCATTTTAGATCTCAGATTTAATTTGATATTAAGAATACAGAATTGACTTTGAATGTCCATCCATCCATTTTCTTCCACTTATCCCGGGTCGGGTCGCGGGAGCAGCAGCCTAAGAAGGGAGGCCCAGACTTCCCTCTCCCAGCCACTTGTTCCA
>NW_006800666.1:8262-16783 GCF_000485575.1 Poecilia formosa | reverse complement strand
ACACCACTCGGGTTCAGATCGGGGGACCGTTCCTCCCAACCACGCCCCTCCAGGTCTCACCGTCATTGCCCACGTGAGCGTTGAAGTCCCCCAGTAGAAGAAGGGAGTCCCCAGGAGGGGCACTCTCCAGTACCCCCTCTAAGGACTCCAAGAAGGGTGGGTAATCTGAACTGCTATTCGGCCCGTAAGCACAGACAACAGTCAGAACCCGTCCCCCACCCGCAGGCGGAGGGAGTCTACCCTCTCGTTCACCGGGGTAAACCGCAACGTACAGGCGCCAAGATGGGGGGCAACAAGTATGCCCACTCCTGCCCGGCGCCTCTCACTGTGGGCAACTCCAGAGTGGAGGTGCGTCCAGCCCCTCTCAAGGAGACTGGTTCCAGAACCAGAACCATGCGTCGAGGTGAGACCGACTATTTCTAGCCGGAACCTCTCAGCCTCACACACTAGCTGCGGTTCCTTCCCCACGTCCCAAGAGCCAGCTTCTGCAGCCGAGGATCAGACCACCAGGGTCCCCTCCCTCGGCTGCCGCCCGTAACACATTGCACCCGACCCCTTTGGCCCCTCCGAGAGGCGGTGGGCCCATGGGAAGGGGGATCCATGTCTCCTCTTCGGGCTGAGCCCAGCCGGGTTCCGTGGGTAAAAGCCCGGCCACCAGGCGCTCGCCATCGTGCCCCACCTCCAGGCCTGGCTCCAGAGTGGGTTCCCGGTGACCCGCTTCCGGGCGAGGGAACGCCAGATCCAAAGTTATTTTCCATCATAAGGGGTCTTCAGGCTGCGCTTTGTCTGGTTCCTCACCTCGGACCTGTCTGCCTTGGGTGACCCTACCAGGGGCATAAAGCCCCAGACAGCATAGCTCCTAGGATCATTGGGACACTCATACCCCTCTACCACGATAAGGTGGCATCCCAAGGAGAGGGACTGAGATGTTTTCATGTAATAAATGAAAACATCTCATTTGCGCGATCATATCTGTCTTTATTAATTTTTAAATATATTTACTGTTTCTCTAGGGTTTTACTTTACCTGTTTTAGTTCCGTTTTCCTAACTGAGCATTTCAGAGTAATTTTCTTCCGTCTGAAGGGACATCCTGAACTTCCTGCGGGAAGGTGAGCTGCCGCAGCGGGACCGGGTCCGGTCCGTCCACCGGGAGGCGCAGTACTACGCCATCGGGCCGCTGCTGGACCGCCTGGAAGAGACGCAGCCTCTGACCGGGGAGAAGGTCAGGCAGGCCTTCCTCGACCTGCTGCCCTACTACAGAGGTCTGACGCTAACAAGGCTAGACGCTAGCTTTACTAACAAGGCTAGCTCCGCTAACACAGCTAGAGGCTAGCTCCGGGGTGGGCAATCCTGGTCCTCGAGGGCCGGTGTCCTGCAACTCTTAGACGTCTCCCTGGTCCAACCCACTTGAATCCAACAGCTGAATCACCTCCTCAGTGCAGTCAAGTTCTCCAGAGTCCTGCTAACAACCTCATTATTTGACTCAGGTGTGTTGAAGTTGAGACACATCCAAAAGTTGCAGGAGGCCCTCCAGGCCTGGAGTTGCCCACCCCTGGACTAGCTTCACTAACAAGGCTAGCTCCGCTAACATGGCTAGCCGCTAGCTTTGCTAATACGCCTAGTGGCTATCTTCATTAACACAGCTAGCCTTGCTAGGTAGCTTTGCTAACACTGCTAGTGGCTAGCTTCACAACAGCAACACGTCTAACCGTTCATCATGGCTACTGTTGGTTTAAATGTCTGAAAAGTGTGGCATACTTCTGTCTTTTGGGTGGGTTTCTGCTACAGGGTGACCGTGAATCCTTAAAAAATCTTAAATTCATGTGTCTAAAATTAAAGCCTTAAAAGATCAAATTCACTTTAAAAACTAAGAAAAAGCCAGGCAGCCAGGCTAAGCTAACACTGGTAGGTTACAGAGCATTAGCAGGTCCGCTCTTTCATAACATAGAAACTTTCACAGGGTGGGAAACCTTAGCAAGCTGCCATGAACAACGAAGAGATTTGACACTTTATAAAATCTTTTATCTATAGCAACATGCAAAAAATGTAAAGGTGGTGAGCAAAGAGCCTGATGAGCCGAGGATTCTGGGTAAAATCACCAACAGTCAGAGGAAAATACGGCTTTAAGCAGATTAATCTATTATCAATGATTATTACATTATGAGAGCTTTAAGCTAAGATAATAACTATTAATTACACGTGTTACTGGTTTGGTTCAATATTCCCTCTGGCTTTTACTTTTACTTTAGTTGTTATGATGTGTAACCATAGCAACAAGGTAGCATTTTACTTTATTAGTTCCTAGAAGCTGTTTTTGTTTTTATATTTAGTATTTAGCTGCTGAGCGTGTTTCTCTACGAGGCTGATAGGAGTTGCTGAACATTAACGTGTTTTCACTGAACCGTCGTGATTTCAGACAATCTGGAGCGCATCGTGGAGATCGCCAAGCTGCGGGCGATGCAGAAGAAGGCGCGCTTCGCCAAGCTGAAGGTGTGCGTCTACAAGGAGGAGATGCCCATCACGCCGTACGAGCGGCCGCTCTTCAACTCGCTGCGCTTCGAGCGCGCCGACGGCGACGCCAAGCTGTTCGAGCACCACTGCGACGTGGACGTGTCGTTCGGGCCGTGGGAGGCCGTGGCCGACGTCTACGACCTGCTGCACTGCATCGTTAGCGACCTGGCGCAGCGCGGCATCGCCGCAGAGCAGCAGTGCATCGGCGTCTGCGACAAGCACCTCATCAACCACTACTACTGCAAGAGGCCCATCTACGAGTTCAAGATCACCTGGTGGTGAAAGGCAGGGCGGACCGGAACCAGAACCGGAACCCAGAACACGGCTTTTAACTCTGTTTTCTAATCAAACTGAAAGGATTTTACAATGTGACCCTTTAAATCTGCTTCCTGTTTCCTGTGGTTTAAACGCAGCGCCTTCATCATGAACTCATCAGAAACATGAAACATTTAAACGAGATTATGACAGTGATGGGGCCAGACGGTGACGGTTTTTAATAAAATAATTAGCAGATTAAAACCATAATAAAGTCGTAAAATGACCAGAAACGTTATTTTTAATCTTTGATCTGAGGACAGCAGCAACGTTCTGCTACCAACGATAATCTGATGCTGAAACCAGATATTTCATATCTGTAAAACCAAAACAACATCTCAACATTCCTTATTTAAATGTTCGTTATTTTTGGTGAAGGAGTTAGAAAACAGCTTCATTCTAATAATAATTTGTCGTTATTGTCATTTTCTGGTATTTTACGATTTTATTCTGGCATCTGGCTCTAATACTCCATGTTTCAGACAAACCCAAACATTTTAATGTTTTCAGTTCATCTCTGGATCTGTTTCTGTTCAGTCGGGTCCAAATTACTACAGATGACATGAAACCCAAACCAAGTCAACCCTAGTTAAACATCTGGGGGTATTGTAAAGCCTCCTGAATGAGGCGACGGTGGGAAGAAACCAGCAGAACCAGACGGTTCTCCTGGCTGAACTCCAGGAAGTGACACCGAAACAGGAGATTTATCTGATGGAAAGAGAAAACCGTGATCCTGCAAACACCGAGCCAGGAATCCTTTCTCTGGGGAGGAAAACTAAACTTTAATTTAACACCCATCTGTTTCCCATTCAGGGCCAAACTGCAGCTTGTTTTTACCCCAACAAATCAACCAGCTATGCAAATACAGCATAATTAAACTGATTTTTGGTGTAGACGATGGTGGAGCCGTTGTTTTCACGTTTCGTGAAGCCACATCGTCTTCGGTCCGTTTTTCAGCAGTTATTTTCCGTCAGCATCAGATTCGCTGGTTTCCGTTTGGAGGAGTAACCATGGAAACGTCCAGCCGTCTGATTGGACGCCCTAACGCTCCACCAGGAAGCCCGACGCTTCCTTACTGATCAATGGATGAAATGAACCGGGATCGATAACGATCCATCGGCAGCTTTTTGTTCTGATCACAGCTAATAATCGCGTTGCTGTAGTGAGTTCACTGGAACGGTTCGATGTTGTGACGTGACGTCAGATGTGATATTTTCCTATAGGTTTTGTGTCAGGTGAACTGTGAGATATATTTTCTTTACGCGTCGCTGAAGGAGTGTTGGGAAAGGTTTAGCAGAAGTCAGCGTGTTTTTGTTTCATCGGTCACTAAAATAAGGAGATTCTCTGTTTTAAGGGATTGCTTTGCTGGAGATTTGACACAGCGGTAAATTTTGAAGCCACTGTAGATGTTTGAAGTTTATTAGAAAATAGCGCCACCTTCAGGGAAAATTTTTTATATATATATTTTTTTTTAGCTTTTGTCATTTCCATCACTTGAGTCCTGCTGTACTTGACTATTACTGAGCACCATGCGATTGTAACAGAACAGTCTTATTTAACGTCATCCGTTTTAATTGATTATAAGAATCAACTCAGCAGATTTATTCAGATTTTATTAATTTGCCACATAATGCTGAAGCACTATATTCTTCCCCTGAAACATGACTGATCTTTGTGACTTCCAGTGTTTTTAATGTTTTATAAGCTGTTTATGTTTGTTTTAGCTTCTAGGAAGCTCCAGATCTCTAGTTGTCTTTTATTTGTCTGTATTTAAAAAATGAAAACATAATTTTTATGTTGTGGTACAATAAAACTGTTAAACTGCAATAGGATTTCTCTGCTTTTATTTCTTAAGGTTTGTGGAAAACATTTACAAAAGTCATAAAAAGAATATATGCATATATATACACTGCTCAAAAAAATAAAGGGAACACTCAAATAACACATCCTAGATCTGAATGAATGAAATATTCTCATTGAATACTTTGTTCTGTACAAAGTTGAATGTGCTGACAACAAAATCAAACAAAAATTACCTCCAGCAGGTCATAGTTGAGTTATATTGTGTTGTTTAAGTGTTCCCTTTATTTTTTTGAGCAGTATATATATATTTCAAACTGGAGAGACTCAGAGAAAGAAAGCGATTAAAAAGTTTATTGATAAGTAAACATTAAAGTCCTTTGGCATTCAGGCCGAGGACGTCGGGCTGAAACTGCGATAAGCTCGAAAAAAAAATTCCTGATGCTGCATAGGAATGTAGACCCCCGAGGCCGGTACTGGTGGCGCCGGGCGAAGAAGGATGTGGCCTGAAGAGCTGGGAGCTGAAGGTGGAGATGGGTTGATCGCAGCTGGTAAGTGGAGAAGGCCATGGATGAAGGTCCTTATCAACTGGAGCTCGGTCGATGATTGGCCATGATGAGGCTTGGTCCAGCGCTGATAGATCCAGGAAGATGAGGGGGAGGCGCTGATTGATGAGGCAGGTGAGGCTAGAGAGTCTTCCAGACTGAATGTACATATTTATTTCATACTCTTAAATCCTGCTCTTTTGCAATTAAATTATTCAGTTCAGGTCTATAGGCTGAAACAATTAATCGAATTAATCAATTATTTAAATAATCTTCAACTAATTTCATAATGAAATAATAATTAACTGGAGAAACCAGACTCTGAAACATACCATTTAAGATAAATATAAAAACTAATTCACCACAATCTGGATGAACGTCTTGTTAAAGAGGCTAACGAGTTAGCAACAACAACGTCACTGTCTCACTGAATGCGTTTTAATTATGGATCATTAATCACGTGTTCCCGAGACAAACACAGCCAAGCTGTTTATAATAATGCTATAAAATCACACAGTATGGTTTGTCCTCAAGGAGCTAACAGCTAGCACTCAGGGCTAACATTACCATTAGTGGTCACGTTAGCTCATTGTTTGCTACTGTTAGCAAAACAATAGCCAGAACTTGATTATCAACACACAGCATTCATGTCTAGAATAAAGTTTGTTGTTATTTTAGTGGTATTTGGAGCTTACGGTTTTGGAAATGACCCTCAGTCAGAAAAAGTCTTTCTGTAAATCTTTCTTTATACCGGCGGAAGTTGCAGTACTTTGTGAAAACAGAGGACTTTTCCCGCGGATGTGAGTACATTTCCAAGCAAATCAACACTTAGCTAGGAACCTGGAAGAGGTCTTGGTGTGGGGTGTAAGGAATTATGATGATTAATTAACCCAACAACTTAACATTTTAGCTTATTTACTTTTGCCTTCGGCATCATTGAATTTAGACTACAAAATCGCTGCGAGAAATAAAAATGGCGGATTCACGAAGTTGGTTAACCAGAAGTCCTATAGATATCTCCGCACCAACAGGAGAGACTAAATTAAACCTTTCCACACTTGTAGACAGTCTGTACTTGCATTTGAATGCAAGTCTGTACTTGCATTTGAATGCAAGTACAGACTTGCATTTATATTTCTATTTAAAGTCTTGACTGAGCATAAATATGCTTAATAAAAAAGGAAATGCTTAAGACCTGTAGCCTTGGTGTTTCTGTAACGTGAGTTCTGAAATTAGCTCTGAGCTTTTAAAGCGTCTTCACTGGTAATGACTGTAATTACTTTTCCAGTTGAATTTTAGTCAAAATACAAAACACAAACAAAAATATAAATACAGTAGAAAATGAACTAAAAACTCCACCACTGATTAAAATCTGATTATTCAGGTAACGGTAAATAAATAAGACACAATCAAGGCTGATGTATCTCATAATTATAACTTTGTTTCTCCCAATTATACATTTAAATAAAAATATTCATGCCAGCATTTTGTTACGTGTCTCAGTAATATTTTGGTATCTTTCCCTTCGCTGCTTAATAAAGTGTACTTTATATAACCATAAATGTTTTATCTCTGCTTTGTTTTGTTTTGCATTATTTTATCAGACTTTCAGTGATTTTCTCTCCAGGCGCAGCGGATTTCAGGACGACGTCTCCAACCTGGCAACCCGACTGAAGAGCAGCTCCTCAACCGTTTGAATGAATATGCACACTTAGCCGCTGTTGTCATGGCAACACAATAATAGCCGAGCCATATGCTGCACGCGCTGCTTGTCAAACGTGTTTAAAAAGGTGTTTGCTGTCTGATTGTACAAACAGATGCTGCGCTGACATTTATCTGATTTATCAGCAGATTAACAGGCGGATTTCTCTGAGGTGGATTCTGACCAACATTTCATGACCTGAGCTGCTGCACAAATAAATAAGAGTCACAAATTACTTAGAAAACACAAGCGACCACGCTCAAAAAATAAAGTTGTCCAAGCAGAACAGATGAACAGATTCATGTTGAATGATAAGGCTTCTTCCCAGGGCAGCACATTCTGGGGGAAGGGTCGCGGTTTCTGGCCCTGTTCACTGCTGGCCACGCCCCTGTTCGCTGCTGGCCACGCCCCTGTTCGCTGCTGGCCACGCCCCTGTTCGCTGCTGGCCACGCCCCTAACTAAACGTTTACACTCACAGTGAAAACAACTGCAAACAGATGAACAATTATAAAACTGTACATCTTAGGTAATATGGTGGGGCTATGCTGAGGTTGCTATGGTAACAGGCGGGGCTTTGCTGGGTTGGGAGGTTTTTCAAATGGCTCATTTTCCAGGCACCAAAAAGGTTCAGTGTTTTTTTAAGATCCAATTTCTTTTAAGTCATGTTTGATATTTATCGTGTTTTATACCAACTGAAGGTGTAGCTCGCTGACTGTGCAATCAAATGAGATCATGTAACACCGCCCCTTTAAGGAGTCCAACATCAATGTCTAGCCTGGACATCACTGCGACTCTTATTTATTTGTACAGCAGGACTGCTTCATGTTTCTGTCAATGCTCATCATAACCCTCTGCTTCTCTGAGGGAAATGGCTGAAGGTTAAAGGTCATCGGCGTTCCTCGGTGGGATCTGTTTTCTCGCTCACAGCTCCATCCAGCCGTATCTGGGGCTTTCCCCCCGCATCTCTTCCAGAGTTTTACTCATCTGCTGACCTACTTGCCTCGGCTGCCGCCATGTTGGACAGGAGATTATAAACGTTTCTGTTCAGCTTTAGCATTAATGCTAACACCGAGCTGAACTTTTAGACAATCAGAAAGAACATTTTCTGATGTTTGTTCTCCATCATGATGGAGTAAATCATATTAACTCAAAAAATAAAAACACAAATCTGAGAATAACTTTAACATGTTTAAATTTGTTTCATATCTAAGATTACAAGTCGAGTATTTCCTCCTGGGAGCAAAAACAAATGGTAACACTTTATTTGATGGGGTGTGCATAAGACTGACATGACACTGTCATAAACATGAAGGAGTCTTTATGAATGTTGTCATAAAGTGTCATTAGGTAAATAATGACACTTTAATGCAAAGTTGGCATTTTTAATGGACTTTCAAGGCAACTTTGCATTAAAAGTGTCATTATTTACCGAATGACACGTCATGACAACATTCATAAAGACTCCTTCATGTTTATGACAGTGTCATGTCAGTCCATCAAATAAAGTGTTACCATTTGTTTTTGCTCCCAGGAGGAAATACTCGACTTGTAATCTTAGATATGAAACAAATTTAAACATGTTAAAGTTATTCTCAGATTTGTGTTTTTATTTTTTGAGTTAATATGATTTACTCCATCATGATGGAG
>NW_006800666.1:7766-8252 GCF_000485575.1 Poecilia formosa | reverse complement strand
AGCTGTTATGGATAAATTGAATAGTATAATTCCTCCAGCAGCGGTCAAAATAAGATAAACGAGAATTCAGCATTTCATTCTGATTATGATTATTCTGATTATGAACACATTTTTCTTTATGTCAGTCTAAAGAAACCAAATTATTGCTGTTAATATTTTACAGTGTAACTTGACAAACCTCATTATCAATTTCATTTTGGGTTTTTATTTCAGCTTAAAATGTCTTCAGAGCGATGATGTTGTCAGGATGATCACATTCCCCCCCTCCCTCTCTCTCTCTCTCTCCTTTCACTCCATCTCTCTCTCTCTCTCTCTCTCTCCTTTCTCTCTCCTTTCACTCCATCTCTCTCTCCTTTCGCTCTCCTTTCACTCCATCTCTCTCTCTCTCTCTCTCCTTTCACTCCATCTCTCTCTCCCTCTCTCTCCTTTCTCTCTCCTTTCACTCCATCTCTCTCTCCCTCTCCCTCTCTCTCCTTTCTCTCTCCT
>NW_006800666.1:3805-7300 GCF_000485575.1 Poecilia formosa | reverse complement strand
CTCTCCCTCTCTCTCCTTTCTCTCTCCTTTCACTCCATCTCTCTCTCTCTCTCTCTCTCTCCTTTCACTCCATCTCTCTCTCCCTCTCTCTCCTTTCTCTCTCCTTTCACTCCATCTCTCTCTCTCCTTTCTCTCTCCTTTCACTCCATCTCTCTCTCTTCCTCTCAGGGTGGAGGCAGACCGCAGATCGTCTCTTTCCGTGGATGGATGCACGCAGCGGAGGAAGGGGAGGATTGGCGGTTCTCCTCCTCGGTTCTCGGTTCTCCTCCTCGGTTCTCGGTTCTCCTCCTCGGTCTCTGGTTGTGTTTTCCGGAAGCCTGCAGGATCATCAGCGGGGCTTCTGGATGCGGAGCGGCTTAAGATGAGCTGAGGAGTGATTATTGATCCGCTGCATCAGGTAAGCGTCCTCTCTAACTCTACTGATCAGTTTGGAGAGGTGGAGGAGGACAGTTACATAACGAAGCCGGACCGGCTCGGTTCGGTTCGGTTGTTGTTTCCTGCTGGGGAAACGGCCGGGAAGCTGGAAGAAGCTGGAAGAAAAGCCCGGAGGCTGCAGCTGCTCCAGGCCTCGACTCAGACCGATAAACGGAGCAGGCGGCTGATTATGGAGGCAGAAATGAAGGAGCTTTTATTCGGAATCGCCTCCATCTGCGGTTTGCACCTGATTCCCAACTAAACATGTAGCTCAGCTTGAGCCGCAATAAAAGCTGCTGCGGTCATAAAGGTTTAAAATTAACCAGTGATCGTCCATTAACCAGCTAATGAGAGCAGAACGCTGAATTCTGTTCAAGCGGCTTAAAACGGCAACGGAACCAGAAAATACATTTAAGTGATAAATTCACATAAACCAGAAAGTACAACATCTTCCCTGAATAATATTTATGTATTAACTGTCAACATTTAATTTCATATTTAGAGATCATTGACAAGGGAAGTAAAAAATGAACAGAATTTATTTTTCTCTGATGATTTAGCGGAACATCTTTGAATTCTATAAAAACATTATTACAAATGGGATGTGCTACTTTTGCAACAAAAAAAATTAAATATCTATTAAATCAAATCTTGGTCGTCCCAGATAAACTTTTATTATTCCTGTAAAGTAAAACTAGAAAGTTGGAAATAACTAGAGATTCTCAGTCACATTTTACTGCGATTATTTGAAACATAGATTAATTAAATCCTAAATTAATTAGATCAAATCTGCAAGAGAACCATATTATTATTATTGAAAACCAAATTGGCCCAAAAAGGTTAGTAGCATTTTTATAGTCAAGGATCTAAATGACAACATAACAGCTAAAGCTAGAGTTAGCACAGCAGCACAGCTATCTGCAACAGAAAACCAGAAAAATTGCTGTTTTAAAAAACACAAGCAATTAAATTATTTTTAATTAATTAATTTGTTATTTTGTTTGTTTTAAAATATATCTAAACAGAAAAATAACAATGGCAACCCTGAACCTCTACTTCTTGTTTTACTTTAGTACAAGCTACTGTTAGCACAGCTGTTTGCTACAGGAAGCTGGAACAGTGGCTAATCTAAAGTACTATACATCTCAGAGTTTCCACTTTATTTATTTCAAACTGTATCTAAATAATATAAAAACAGTAAACCTGAATATTTATTACAGGATGTTGTTGTTGTTCCTCAAGGCTAGCATTAGCACACCACCTAGATACCCGTTACAGGAAGACGAAAAAGCTGTAGTTTGAAACTACTTTTATATTTATACACTATGGGCAGTAGAACTGCTTATGATTCCTTTTGCTTGTTTTCTATTATCTAAATAAAGTTTTATGTTGTTGAAATGTCCAACCTGTGTTACTTGAAGAGGCTAGTGTTAGCACTGCAGTACAGCTAACACCCTACAGAAGTTAGAAATGTTCAAAACTGTAAGATTATTTAAAATAAGACAGAGAGATTATAAGAATGCTTGTAATTTATTTGTTGTTCTTCAAATGAATAGAGCTGTAAATTAAAAATCTCATGGCTAAAATTAATTGCTGCTATATTAACATGCTAGCTAATTGCCTGCGGATTGTGGCGAGCTCCTCCCCTTGCGCCTGTTCTACATCTCAGTCAGTGGAGCTTTAGAGGAGTTTGTGTGGAACGTCTCACGGCTTGGAGCCTATCAATATTTCTGGTTAATTTCAGAATGTCACAAATCTACTGTTCACTTATAAGCTAGCACTAGCATTAGCATATGCTAAAAGTGTTGATGATTAAATTCAAAAATACTTTACTGATCCCAAAATGAAATAAATGATGATTAAATGTCCATAAAGGAGTTTTAGGAAATGACAAGTTAACAAAATTTGGTTTTAGAGATGAACAGAAAAAAATGACGTCTCAATCTAAACCTTTTTATGTACAAGCTAGCAATAGCACCATAGTACAGCATGCTGCTACATAAAGTCAGAAAAGTAGAAGCTTACTTCAGAAGTTAAGCCAAAACTTGTGATTTATGTTTTTTGAAACATTTTAGGACCTAAATGAAAATAAAAGAGATGAAACTGAAGCTAGTGTTAGCTTTGCTTCAAAGCTGTAATGTAGTGTTATTCCACTGGAAGTCGTTTAAAACTCAAATGACTTTTTCAAATCTGAGAGTTTGATTGATTTATAGATGTTTGACTCTTTGTCAAACACATGGATAATAAAATGATGCTTTTAGGGTTGTGTTGCTTTTAACGTCACAGTGATGAAAGTGAGACGCTGCTGGAGGCGAAGCAACGCTGTGGAAAGATCAGCTGAGCTTATTGACAGAATATCTCCTATGTTTAACAGTCTTATTGCATTTTTCTCTTAGAAAAGTCGTACAAAAGGAATTTAACGTGTTAAATGAGTAAGCAGTGCTGAATAATTTAGGATGTAAATGATGTGGGGAAACTAATTATGTAGAATGAATCCAATATCCAACAAATCTCTCTGGGATTGAAACTGTTTCTACTGATCCAATCAGCGGCTGTAATGTTTCCGTCTAACAAGCTGCAGCTTTCTGAATCCACATGTTGCTGAATATTTCTACCAATAAATAAACAGATCCTGAAGTCTGACAGGCCAGAGTTTTTCTCAGGAAGTCGTTACCTGGAGGCAACATGGCTGCCAGCCGCTCACCTGGCTCAGGTTTCCTCCAGCCAGGCAGTAAGTAGTTACTTTTGCTCAGTTACATTTTGGAAAAAAAATCACTTTTAGGAGTACCTTTACTATGCTGTACTTTTTACTTTTATTTAAGTAATATTTTTATGAGTTATTATAAATTACTGCAGGCGCTGTGAATAACTTCACTGAATGAAAAAGCGTCAGATAAAGAAAAACTTCATGTTTTGTTTTTCTAATGTTTGTATTTTCTACCTGCTGAAAATACTATATTATATTTACATAACAAATATTTTTATGATTTACGTCCTGAATTTGTTATTTTGTAATCATGTTATTGATTTAATAAATCAGGTTTTTTGCAGAATATTTCAGCAAGATGGCAGCTCAAATTT
>NW_006800666.1:0-2268 GCF_000485575.1 Poecilia formosa | reverse complement strand
CCCGACCCGGAGGCCCCAGGCTCAGCTTCCTCAGTCCAGGCCTGTTGGTGGTTCAGGGGATCTTCGTCGTCTTCTGCCCTCTGACCCACAACGTCCCGAGTCGAGGTCAGCAGGAGATTATTATAGGGTAGGATTAAGGTTGACATTTTGTCAAATGAAATATTTAGAATAATCAATATGTATATTGATCAATGTTCCAGTTATTAATAAATGTGGCATCAGCTACTGAGTCTTTAGATGATTTTATGATGAATAGTAGAAATAATGATGACTTACAAAAATACAAAATCCAAGGTTGCAACAAAAATAAATCCAAAACAGCATCAAACCAGGAAACACAAGGAGAAAACAAGGAAGCACAGAGGACTGAGGTAATTGAACACGAGGATCTGATGAGGAATGAAATGAATGAGAGGCTAAAATACTGAGAGGTAGAGAGACAAACCAGGCTGATGCAGGACAGAGAGATGAGCAGGAGCTGGATGGGCAGAAGATCTGCTGGGGGACGACAGAGAGGAAACGGCTGAAAAATACCTCTGATGGACACTAAGAGTAAAGAAAGTCTGATGAACCAGGAGAGAAAGACATGAGGAAAACAGAACCTAAGCAGAAACCAGGCTGATCAAACAAGAACTAAGGAACATAGAGCTACAGCAACTAGAAGAGCTGAACAAAGAAATAATCTAACTAGAATTACTAAAGAAAGCCTAACTAAACCTAAAGTGACAAAATAAGAAAACACTAGAAGGACTTATTAACTGGAACCACTAAAGAAATGTGAACTAAACTCAGACATGATGGAAAAACTAAGAAATAAACATGACTAGAGTCACACAGGGAGGCTGAAACGAGAAAAACTAGAAGGATTAAATAAAATAAACTATAATCACTAATGAAAAATCAACATGGACTCAGACATACAAGGAAACAGAACCGAAGGAACTAAAGAATAAACCCAACTAGAAACACGACGAAGGATGAAAATAATTAAAACAAGAAAATTATAATCTAACTAAATAACCTCAAATAATAAAACTGAAGTAAAGGGCTAACTAAAGTGAGCTAAAAACATAATGATAAAGATGAAAAACAGTCCTGACACTTTCCAGCTGCTTTCAGCTCAGATTTAAACTCAGTGTTTCGGCTGACTTGCAGTTTTTTGGATGTTTGTTCCAGATTAATATGCTTTATTTGTATTTTGTTATTTTCAATTTTGTATGTAAAATACCAGAATTTGGAAATAATTTACTTTGTTGTTTGATGATGTCATCATTAAATATGAAATCAGAGGATATGATCTGCTTTTAGACTCTTATTTAGTCATTTCTCTTGACTTTCTACTTTTACCCGAGTAAACGTTAGATAGTTCCTCTGATGATGTTTAGTTTGTCTGAGGGTAAATTATGCGTGACGGCTTCAGGGTGTTTTTCCTCTGGGACTGAGCGACATGCCCCCTCCATCTTTATTAGACTATTTTTGTCCTCCTCACTTTCCCAGCTGATTCTCTGGCGGTTCTTTAAATCAGCCGCTCCATCATCTGATCCGAGCTTCACTTTGACTCCCAGCAGCTTCACTGCGATGCTCTGAGCTGCTAAACGAGGCTTCAGCAAACGCTCTGCAGAATCTGAAGAGCTGAGAATGATTCTGACGTTGGTGGAGCTCAGCTGTTCAGAACCATAAATAGCTCTGGTTTTCTCCTGATTCGGACCACATCTGGTTCTGCCTCAGCAGACCAACCTGAATCAAACCGCTGAAGCTCTTCAGCCCACATCCTGCTGCAGGACAAACTCAGCAGCACTAAGAGCAGAACCTCTGCTGGTTCTGACAGACCTGATGAGGAGATTTAATGCGTTACGAGTTCAGCCAGCTGCAGCTCAGACACAGCTTTTATTTTCCAGTTGAAATAACAGGAATAAAAGATGAAAATGTCTGACTTGTAGTTAATTCAGGCTGGAAGCAGCAAAAGTAAATTACCATTATTAGTCTTCCCCTGTTTTAACAAAAAGAAACAAAATCAAAGTTTGAGAAACAGAAAATTCTTTAGCTTCAACAATGAGGCTCAATAATTCATCAAACTATCAGCTGCTTCAAGAATTATTTTAATCTGCTGCAGATCAACACTTATTAATACCAACATGTTGGAATTACAGAAAAACTGAACAGCAGATAAATTTTTAATTAATTGTTACTACAGGATGGATGGATGGATGGATGATGGATGGATGGATGATAGATGGATGGATGGATGATGGATGGATGGATGATAGA
>NW_006800665.1:132178-139405 GCF_000485575.1 Poecilia formosa | reverse complement strand
TTACTGGGACATTAATAAAATCGGTCCTGACATGGAACTGGAGAGTCAGGTGGGTACAATCACTATATTATTTTTGAAATATCACAGCTGTTACAGTATTTAACTAATTCTTGTTATAAATTTGCAGTCTATTAATGCATTTATGGCTGTCATTGTGAAGGATTACAACAGCAAGAACAAAGGACAGGCTGCGTTCATAGATTCATTTGAAATGACAGCAATGTGGGAGGGAAAAAGTCCCAGATTAAAGGTAGATCTTATACATTCCACTATGTTTTTCTTTGTTAGTCTTACATTTGTTATTAGGATTTCTAAATCGATTAAAATAAATTATGCTTATGGTTATATGTTCTTACACATTTGTCTGTATCACCTATAATAAAATATAATTAGGGCAATGTGTGTGGCTAAAAATGTTTTCTTCTTCATATGAAAAATATATTTTTTTGTTAATTAACAGAAGATGAACCCAAGTAATTATGAAATAATTCTTGGAATCAACAATCAACACCACCACTGGACTTTAGTGGTAATAAAAATTTCTAAAACTTTAAAAACAACCTATATCATTCTTATGTCATGGACACAAATGACGTGTAAACTGTCAAATGCAAACTTTATAGGTGATTTACCCACAAGATAAAAAGTCTTTGTTCTTGAATCCACTGGGGGAATCAAAACAAGAGATCCAGAAATGTTTGCAAATCACAAGGTATGGTAGAAAATTTAAGTATAACTCAAGTATGAAAATCATATAAAGTTGTTCTTATTAAATTATCTGTATTTACAGGGCGTTTATGAGGAAGAAGGGGTGCAATGTCTCTCGTTGGACATGTGACACAGTGAAGCATCCAAAACAACAGGACAGCACATCATGTGGTGTATTTTCACTGAAGGTGCATATTGTCACACAGTGTATGACCTTAGAATTTTGAAATATATTTTGAGACATGTACAGTGAATTACTGTCTTTGTTAACTGAACTTGGAATCATAAAATGAAGCTGTATATTTCAGTTTGCAGAAAAACTCCTTGCAAAAGAGGTTGTGGATTTTCCTGTTTCCACTGCGGCGGTCTACAGCATGAGGTTGGACATTGCTGTGAGACTTATCCTTGACAGTGGTAATTATAACATTAATATTCTTATTTTGAGCGTTAATGAGAATTTTTATCACGATTACTGCAATTTGCTTTTTTGGATTAAAAAAATGTTACTTAGCCAAAACTTTATACATCAACATGGAATTTGAAAACAGTTATTTAAGAAAATTGTTTGTTTATAACTTAATAAATACAATAATTTCATTTTCTATAGTTGTTAAAAGTCATAATGCTATTTTTCTTTTCCAAAATGACTGTGTTGACACTTAGGACAACCAATGCAAGGCACAGGATGTGGCAGTTTCATACACAAACACACACACACGCAAACAATTGTACATGCATAATCATGTGTGTATGGATGTGTTTTTTATTTTGTTTTTAACAGATGACTTAAAGACTTGTGCCACTTTTGTGGAGAGAAGGAAAGTGACACGGACGTGAACTGGGTAAGAAATTTTATAGAGTTATTCAAAGACTTAGAGTTAGTAAGTTAAAGGAAGAGAACAACTTTTACCTAATTTTTTCTATCGTAAACAAGATTTAATAAGACTATCCAGCAGTTGGAATATAAGGGAATATAAAATTATTCATATAAATATTGTCATTGTAAAGACATGTTTACTTAAAAATCGTTTATATTTTTTATTTTTCTTTACTAGATCCAGTGTGACATGTGCCTGAGGTGGTTCCATCAGGCGTGTGTGGGAAGCCCACCAATTCACAAAACTTATGAGTGCATTGCCTGTTTGCCCTAAGTTCCAGAGTTTGCTGTGATTGAGAGCATTGTGTGTTTGCCTTAGGTTCCTGAGTTTGCTGTGGTGTGCTAGTAGTTTATGTATGTTGAACAATGTTTAATAAATTACATTTTGAAAACTATGTTTGACATTTGTTCTTAACATACGTTACTATAAGGTAGCTATGGAAAGATAGTTTAAATCACACAATGAAGTGCAAATATTTGAAAAACACATTAAAAGCCTTGCAGGTAAGTTAATTTGTTTCCATTTTTAGAGGGGGAACAGATTATTTCAGGCCGCTGAAATATCCATTCTCTCCTCTCCTCCCCCCATAACTTTGGGAAATAAAAAGCAACTGTTTCCAAATTCTCAAAAATTATAATGTGTGATAGCATGCTAGACATTTCCTTAATCCAGTAATCTGTCATATTTTACATTAGAACGGGATTTACCAAAAAGTTTACACTCTGATCTTTTCAGGAAGTCTTTATTTTGGTGCCCTGCTATCGGCCAGCTTCCCTCCTCTTGTATCAGAAATGAAAAATTATAAATGCACACTACGTGTTGGGAACCTGTGTTTGTTGACTGACTTTTATTTGTCAGGCTTAAGAGACAAAAGTTGAAAAATGATCGATTCTCTTCACGTTTAAAATAACACAAAACAGCGTAAAAATACCTCCACAGAAGACCCCGTTTATTTATTTATTTATTTTATTTTGATAGCTGCCGATAAAACTGAAAGTTACAACACTGACATGATTATATGAGTAGTTTTTACCGAGAAATCGATCAGAAGCGCCGTGAAAATGGTCAGATCCGCCGAATCCACTTCTCTGGCTGCAATGCGCGCTCCCGACACAGGGGGCAGATTTTCACAGGGGGCAGATTTTCTCACAAGACCTCTTCTGCTGCTGGCTTTCATTTCTCCTCAGTCTCTCTTAGGTTTCATTTTCCGTAGTAGTGAAAGTATTCACACCCTCTTTGATTGCTCCACATTCAGTTCCAGCGTCTTTTACTGGACCAGACCAACACTGTGTTCTGCAGAACCGGAACCTTACGGATTGTTTTCAACGTTTTTATTAATATAAATCTGAAAAGTGTGGTCATTTCTGATTCCTCTCATTTGAAGAATCAGCTATCATTTATTTTATGGTTAGAAAGCAGCAACTCTAACATGTCTATGATATAAATGATAAAACCAGGAGAAGTTGGATCCCGACCAGAACCTCGGTGTTTATTATGGGTCCTGTAGTTCTGGTGATCCAGTCTTGATGTCAGGAAAGTGAAACTGAAGGAAACTCAACAGGGCCGCTATAAAAAGGCTGGCCGGCATGAGAGCAGCTCAGACCGGAGATGGGCGTCCAGGGTTTGGCCTCCTTCCTGGACAAACACCGGAACATTTACCGGGAGGTTCGGTTCGGCCGGAGCCGCCTGCTGGTCGACGGCTGCAACCTCAGCTACCAGCTGTACTTCAGCTCAGGTGAGGCTCACCTGTCGGAGCTGCGGCTCGTTTCGTGTGATTCTTTAGGCTCGGAGGCAGCAAACAGAACATCGTAGTAAACAAACTTCTTTTTCTAAAAGCTGCTCTGAGAAAAAGTGACCAGTTCCTGTCTGCTGACGATCCTCACAGACAACCTGAAATATCAGAACCAGAACCGACGTGTTTGTCTTTGGCACATCGGAACCTGGTAGAGAGCAGAAATGAACCACGATGCCAGAACTCCTTCAGTTCACCTGCCAAGTTACTGCAACTGTCTGTCATTTTTATTTAACATTTATTGTTGCTTTCCTCTTTTTCCTTGATCAACATTTTCCAGCTGATGGATTTTTCATCAAGTAATGAAGTTACTTTTTCATAGTAACTATGGTAATACATTAACTAGACATCATAAGTGACACACGGCTGCCTTTATTAAACGCCGTGAAAACTATAGAAATAAAAGACGAAACTTTAGATACAGATATATTTAACAAAGGTCAGCTGGTGGCCGGCTGCCACTTCGCAGGTCTTTAATCTTTGTCTTGTCCACTCTAAATTAAAATATAAAGTAATTAGAACACCATAACTGATAAATTCACAAAATATTATTACTACAAAATACCTTGACAGCCACAGGAGGCACCAGGCTGCTGCATGTCGCTCTGTTCATTCACTCAAATCTCATAAAAATAGTTTGAGACGAAATGAAATACAATCATCCATCCATTTTCTTACCCCCTCGTCCCTTAGTGGGTCGGGAGGTGCTGGTGCCTCTCCAGCTAACGTTTGGGGTGAGAGGCGGGGTCACCTGGGTCACCTGGGTCACCTGGGTCACCTGGACAGGTCGCCAGTCTGTCGCAGGGCAACACAGGCAACCATACACACTGAAATACAATCATTTTACACAAGTCTCAAAAGAACTAAATACATTATCCTGGTAGAAACACATTTTTTCAAGAAATAAATCGTTTCATTGACACGCTGTGTGTTTATGATCTTAAGGTGGCAAACTGCCCAAAAAACCTTCATTTGCTCTTGAACAAAATGGCTCCAGTTTTAATCAGCATCGTTCATCTGGTCACATCCTGATGAGGTTTCTACCAGCTTCATCTTTCTACCAGAACACAACCCGGTTCCCTGCAGGGCCTGGCGGTCACGGCCGATTGCTCAGTTCTTCCTGACCCGTTCAGATCAGGATGTTCTGGTGTACTTTGACCCAAAGCAGCCCAGACCATAACACTGCCACCACCACACACTGCAGACATGGCTTCACTCTCCTCTTAATGAAACCATCACCGCTCAGCGGTCCAATCTCCCTGTTCTGTGGTTCGTTTCAGGTCTGGATCAGAACCACGGTGGGGAGTACGCCGCCTACAGGACTGTGATTGAGACTTTCATCGCAGCTCTCAGGTCCTGTGACATCACTCCCTACGTGGTTCTGGATGGAGGTTCTGATGTCACAGACAAAAAGTTGGAAACGGTAACAAAGCGGCGCGAGGACCGGATCCGGAAAGCTCATGAAGCAGCGGTCAGCGGTACAACGATGCACATCCTCCCCCGAATGGCCCAGGTGGTCTTCATACAGACGCTGGCCCGGCTGCAGGTTCCGCTGGCCCAGTGTTTTGCAGAAGCTGACCAGGAGATAGCAGCGCTGGCATCAGAATGGTGCTGCCCGGTTCTGTCCAACGACAGCGACTTCTTCGTCTTCGACCTGCCGGCGGGGTTTCTGCCCATCAGCCACTTCCTCTGGCGGGAGGTGAGGCAGAGCGGCTCTCAGAGCTCCATCTGCTGCAGGAGGTACTGCACCTCCAGCTTCTGCAGCTTCTTCGGACTCCGGCGCCAGCTCCTGCCAACCTTCGCCGCCTTGGCGGGTAACGACTACGTGAAGCTGAGAGGGATCGACTGGACTCGGTTCGTCCACGCCGGTACCGGCACAGAGGCCTGCAGCCGCCTGGAGGGGCTGCTCTGCTGGCTGAAGGGGCTCCAGGAGTCCCGGGAGCCCCTGGAGGTCCTGGAGGAAGCACTGGGCCTGATGGGGGACCTGAGCGGGGACAAGCAGGAGCTCCTCCAGAACCTGCGTCTGGGGATGGAGGAGTACCAGCTGGGTCGGAGCGCTCTGAGCCGCTTCTTCCTTCATGGAGCGCCGCCTGAGTTCCCAGCACTGGAGCAGGTGACGAACTCCGTATTTCTGTTCAAGATACTTTTTTGATCCTAGCAAGGAAATTAGTTTGTCCAGAAGCTGAAACATAATAAAAATACACATAAAATAAAAACTAAATATGTTAGAAATGACCAGATGTGAAATCCAGTGCGATCAGCCGGACGCTGAGTGAAGGGCGGGCGGCTCCAGGGTGGGACGCTCATTCCGGGTCCAGACTCCGATGACCGAATCGGCCCTGCTGTCCAGTCGCTTCTGCCACCCAAGCAGACAACAGAACTCATCACTTTCAGCACAGACCTGACTTTACAGCATGTAGACCAACTCACAGCACACTGTGAGCTGGCAAAGAAAGCATGTCATGAAGTTGAGCAGTTGAGGTGGTGAGGTATAAACGCAACAGGCCCAGGGTGACGTCATAATGGAGGCAGGAAAACAAAATCCAGAATTCACAGGCAGCACAGGGAACCAGCGGGCCAGGCTGCAGACGGACAGCTACACAAAGACAACAGGTGGACCTAAATACACAGGGAGGGTAGTCATGGAACAAGACACACCTATAAACAGAAAACTCAAATCCTCTCGGTGTAGACCGCTCTGTCCCTTGTTGAAGGTCAAATGTTGCTGACCAGTCAGGTGGACACCCAGATGTCCGTCACAACCGCCTCTATGTGTCCTGACTGGCAGCGGGGGTTGGACTTAAGCAGGGGTCTAGTCCAAGGGTGGCAAACCTGCGGCTCTTCATGGCTCTTTGATACCGAAATTTCCCACACTCATTGAAGGCAGCACTGCTAAAAGCAGCGTAACGCCGCGCAGGATGTGAAACTTTAAGCTATCCTAGCGCTGCAAGAGGCGGAGAGACTTTAACAGGTGGAAACTGAATCATTTAGGAATAAAATATGTTTCCATGGCAACAGCTGTCCTCAACAAGTCTCCGTATTTCTGTCGGCTGCGTCGTTTCACGGCGGTGGGACGCAGAACAAGCTGCTGCTGCGCAAATACGAAGACCAGGGCCGTGCAGAGACCACTAAGGGACAGAATATTAAAGCTCTGAAACGATTTTCAGATGTAGCGCTTTCTGGTGTCTAAGGCTAGATCTGGGTTCTATTTACGGTTACACCCCAAGAAACTGGTTTCACTACATTTCCCATGAACCACTGTTATAAAGCATTCAACTTAGTTAACTGCAGATGTCTGACCCATGAATAAGGTGACTTTATAAAGGCAAAGCTTTTATTTACCAAACTTCAGAATGCAAATTAAAGTAGACCAGATGTGAAAACATACTGAATATGGTCACCAGCAGACCTTATGTCTGCCTGAATGAATAGCCTAAACTGTTTGTTCTTTAACCTCCTACTAACCAGGAAAATACAAATAAAAATACAACAGGCTTTGACAAATACCTGGTTCAGAAATGGGGACTTTCCCTGTCTTTCAAACGCTTATAGAGTTCTACACTGACTTATTCTGAACAGTCCCGAACACATAGGAGTCCTTTAGTCTGAACAAAATACATTTAAAATAAATGACAGTTTTTAATTAGTGGGCCCACCATAAAATAAAACAAATAAAAGCCGGCATTATAGTCATTCAAACCCCCGTTGCAGGCCTGATTCTGACGACACTCACCACTGGTCCTCGATCCACAGTGGCTGGTTTTTATAAGGTCCTGGTGACCATAGACATAATATAAGGATAGACCCTCATGGACCGCTCTCACCTATTGTCGCTGACGAGATTTAGGG
>NW_006800665.1:124216-131337 GCF_000485575.1 Poecilia formosa | reverse complement strand
TTTCTTAACTAGTCATTAGGGTCATAAGAGAAAAACAGTTACCTTTTCAAGTTCTGTTCACTATGTTATTAATTCATTTATTAACGTCAACTAAATATGTCATAAGCAAGCTAAATATTTAGCTTGAAGCTGTTTACAAACTAAACCCTTAACTCCATAAATACTTAGTATATTGTTGGCAAAATACTTACTTATCAAGCAAGCTAACTATTAATTTGTAGCTAAAAAAATTACCTCGAAATTAAACAATTAAGTTCAATCTAAATATTTAGTTTGAAATCTAAGAATTAAGCTAATTTAGTTAGCTCTAAACCAGCTAGATATGTAGCTTGCCAACTAAGAAACTGTGACATTTGTAAGTTAATGAACAACGTGGTGAAAACGGGACGTTGATTGTTGTTCATTTTAACTGACAGCCATAGTTCTGTGGTTCGTTTCAGGTCTGGATCAGAACCACGGTGGGGAGTACGCCGCCTACAGGACTGTGATTGAGACTTTCATCGCAGCTCTCAGGTCCTGTGACATCACTCCCTACGTGGTTCTGGATGGAGGTTCTGCTCACTTCAAAGCACAAACAGCAGTGGAGAGAGCCACGGATCGGATCCACCGGAAGCACCAAGCCAGCCAGAGCGGTGAGCAGAGCAGCATCCTACCGAAGCTGGCCCAGGTGGTCTTCATACAGACGCTGGCCCGGCTGCAGGTTCCGGTGGCCCAGTGCATTGCAGAAGCTGACCAGGAGATAGCAGCGCTGGCATCAGAATGGTGCTGCCCGGTTCTGTCCAACGACAGCGACTTCTTCGTCTTCGACCTGCCGGCGGGGTTTCTGCCCATCAGCCACTTCCTCTGGCGGGAGGTGAGGCAGAGCGGCTCTCAGAGCTCCATCTCCTGCTGGAGCTACTGCACCTCCAGCTTCTGCAGCTTCTTCGGACTCCGGCGCCAGCTCCTGCCGACCTTCGCCGCCTTGGCGGGTAACGACTACGTGAAGCTGAGAAGGATCGACTGGACTCGGTTCGTCCAGGCCGGTACCGGCACAGAGGCCTGCAGCCGCCTGGAGGGGCTGCTCTGCTGGCTGAAGGGGCTCCAGGAGTCCCGGGAGCCCCTGGAGGTCCTGGAGGAAGCACTGGGCCTGATGGGGGACCTGAGCGGGGACAAGCAGGAGCTCCTCCAGAACCTGCGTCTGGGGATGGAGGAGTACCAGCTGGGTCGGAGCGCTCTGAGCCGCTTCTTCCTTCATGGAGCGCCGCCTGAGTTCCCAGCACTGGAGCAGGTGACGAACTCCGTATTTCTGAAAACCCGTTTCTCCAGAACACCTGCAGCTAGAACCAAAACCTCCTGAAGACCAGAGCTTCAGAAGTCTCAGTTCTGTGTTCTTATTAAAACTGGATCCATTTGGACCTCCTGACGGGCTTTAGGACGGTCCTGAGGCGGTCGCCTCAGATGATTTCAGGTCGGGTTTATTGATCTCTGCTCTGCTCTCCTGCAGGGAGGCGATCGGGTTCCAGTCTGGATGCAGGTTCCTCTGGCCGAGGCCCGGATCAGGGGAGACGTCCTGGATGTTCTGATCCAGAAGTTTAAGAAGGTAGAGACTCCCTGAGGGGTTGTGGAACCCATCCACCTGTTCAGAAGCTTCCGGTCGGTTGGATCCACCACCCGGACCTGCTGACCTCCATCGGCTGCTTCAGGATCCATCACTGGAACCAAACCTGGACCGATCCACAATGTTTGGTCCAGCTTTCTGTTCCTCCAGATCTTCTAGAAACTAAAAAAATATTCCCCAAAATTAACAAAATATTGTTTCACCCAGCAGGGGGTGCAAGAGTGGAGGACTGGTCAAGACCTTCATTCTCCATCCTCAGTAGGATGGAGCAGCAGCGTCAGACTCTCAGCTAACTGTTCGTCCTCCTGCAGGCTGTGGAGCGAACCGTAAAGGAAACCAGCAAACCTCTTCAGCCTCCTCTTCCTCCTGCTCAGAGGAACAAACAGAAGGTCAGCATTCCTCTGGAAGTTTCCCCAGAATTCGTAAAACGATCAGTTCACGAGTTCTTCGCCCCTTCAACATCCAGGAGTTTAGTTCCTACTGTTATTCTAGCCAGGTGTCCCGGTTCTGGACCGGAACGGCTCGGTCCAGCTTTCTGCTGGATCTCTAATGAAGTCTGGTTGCCTTCAGGGAGCCGACTGGACCTGAACAGAGCTGCTTAGACCTCAGACCTGCAGCAGGAACACGAAACTGCTCCACGTTTAACCGGGTCTCATCTGCAGGTGGACCGAGGACTGAACTGTGAGTACCCGCCCAGCGCCAACCAGACCTCCAGGCCGCTGCGACAGGTGATGTACGGCCTGCTGCTGGGCAAAGACAAGTTCACTCCAGTGGAGTTTGACAGAGCGGGTCTCAGCCTGATATCCGTCCCAGTGGAGCCAACGTTCACCAGAACCAGCCAGAGGCTCAGACTCGACTCCCTGCCGCAGGTGATTTTATTCAAACCGAAGACTGTAAACCTGTCTTCATGTCCTCGTCTACCAGTGTCCCTCAGCAGAGCTTTCAGGGACTGAACCCTGTCCTGATGGTCTTCCTCCAGGTGGCGCTCTCTGACCGTCTGAACGTCCTACTGGAAGCTCTGGGAGTGACCCAGGAGTCTCTGCGCCTCCTGCCGCCTGAGCTGCAGCTCCCAGCAGCCGTCAGCTGCTACTGGGTGCAGACAGCTCAGCCTCCTCCAGACCTGCAGAGGGCGCTGCTGCTGGGGATGAGCAACATGCTGAGGTCCAGAACAGGTAACTGCAGCTGGGTCACGTCTGAACCGGGTCACAGCAGCAGGTTAACGTCGGTCAGGACAATGGGGGAAGTTAAACTAATTGATTTCATGACATCTGATGGCTGATCTGGACAAACATGTCCGCCACTGAGGGACAGCGGTCTCTGTCTAACATCTCTGGTCTTCCTTGGTCTCAAAGCTTTGTCTGGTGGTTCTGGATCAGGAGGTTCTGGAAGTGGCTCTGACCTGCATGGTTCTCTTCCAGGTCCATTTGTTCCCTTCTTTGCTTCAGGATCAATTGTTTTTCTCTGCTTTCGCCTGCGTTGCAGTCCTGCCAACAGAAGGGAACCAGAACCCGGACCAGGACGTGTCTCATGTCTTCAGCCAGTGGCAGGCCTGTCTGAAGGATGCCATCCGGCTGAACCAGCTGCTGGATCTCCCTCTGCCAGAACCGGACGTCTCCAGGTCAGAACCCGGTTTCCTCTTCTTTCCAGGTCCTGGAAGATCCACAGCACCTGGATGAGCATCATGTCTGGACTGCAGGACAACCACAGGGACGTTCTGATGGACGTTCTGATGGACGTCTGGAGATCAGGAGTCTCTGAAAGTTTCCTCCATGTGGGCTGCAGCGTTTTGTTGAGTCTGAGGAGAATTTAGATTTCGTTTCCGATCAGGATTCTGTTCCTGTTTGGCTTTTTGTTTCTGAGCCAATAGCAGGAAGCGGCGGACCGGACTGGTCCGGAGACACTCATCTTTTAAACCAGAGCGGCTGGACGAATGTCCTGCTGGTTCTTCAGAATCCATAGAACCAAAATAACCTGAAAAGTGCGGGAGGAAAATAGAATACAGGTAACATGAAGGAAAACAAGAAGTTAGTTGGAAGGACGATCACTAGTCAGGTTGTGTCAGAGGAGAGGGGGTAAAAATGCAGGGAGACCAGGACGCCCTGGTTCTGGTACCGCTCAGTAGGAAATGTAGCAGATGTTCTGGTTCTCCACCCAGAGCAGGAGAACTTCACACTAATATTGCCTGAAATAAAACTGGAAGTACTTTTCTGTCAGATGGCTGCTATGACCCACCTTTGGTTCTGACCCGTTTTCTTACTCTGGTTCTGACCCAGATTTAAACTTTATTCTGAAGTTGAATCAAAAAATACAGGAAAATGTGAAGGCATCACATCGCAGAGATTAGCTGTGGGGCCTGGGTCGGTTATGGAACCCAACAGAACCTGCAGAGCACCGAGCGGAACTGATGGTTGGTCCTGTTTGTGTCCAGGTTGTATCAGGGGACGCTGGTCCACCAGCTGGTCCACAGGATGAGGAGCGGCGGGAAGCTGAAGACCGTCCTGAGGAGCGACCGGCCCAGCGAGGAGCTGTACCGCTCCCTGCTCTCCGTGGTCCAGAGGATCCGGGTCCAGAGGATCCGGTCCCGGACCCGCCGGACCCGTCAGAAAGCCGCGACCCGTTGGCAGCAGAACCCCCAGGAGCTGAGCGCCGACCTGCAGCGGCTGTTCCTGCAGGATGAGGAGACGGAGAGCGAAGCTCGGGCCGCCGTGGCGGCACAGGAGGAGCTGCGGCTGCAGGAGGAGCTGCTCCAGGTCCGAACCCGCTACAGAACCAAGGAGAGGAGCAACCGGAGCAAGAACCCGGAACTGGCCCGGAAGGAGGAGTGTCGGGGCCGGGACCTCCTCTGACCGTCCAGCTACTGCTGCAGGATCGCCGTGGCTACCTGCTCTGGTCGCCGTGGCTACCTGCTCTGGTCGCCGTGGCTACCTGCCCTGGTCGCCGTGGCTACCTGCTCTGGTCGCCGTGGCTACCTGCTCTGGTCGCCGTGGCTACCTGCTCTGGTCGCCGTGGCTACCTGCTCTGGTCACTAAATGTTTTTAATGAATTTCTGAATCATTTTTCTGTAAACATTTTTCCTGGTTTTCTGACATTCATTTTTTGTTTTACTCTGAATGTTTTAATAAGCTGCTTGCTTTGAAAGATGTTTTTATTCTCCTAGTGACATAAAAATAAAGAAATAATTTTTATGCAGAGGGTGTATGTTAGAGATTTTTTAGTTATCATTTTTATTATTACTTTAGATCAATATTCAGTCTAATGTTAATCAATATTCAGTCTAATATTAATCAATATTCAGTCTAATGTTAATCAGTAGTGATGTGATGTGCTAAAACTTTTTGATCGCCGTGTTGATTATCTGTGTTCCTGTGAACTGATTGTTCCCTCCACCCTTGGAAGAAATGGCTCTCAAGGGAAAGAGCCTGATGACCTGAGTGTTAGATGGAGCTGCCATCTGTTTTATCTTTCCTGACTTTTGTTTTCCCAAATAAAAGGCTCTGGCAGAGAGAGGGCAGAACGCTCTGTGAACGACTCGGAGGAGCAGTTTGCTGAGTTTTCTCCTTTTGCAAGCGTTTGGCCATAAAATTCATATACGTTGTCTGTGGTTCTTTTAAGTAGGTTGTAGAAAAATACCTATCAGTGTACTTTATTTTTGATGGTCAGGTTTTGTCTCATTGATCCAGCAGCTCTGCAGAAGTTTACAGAACTAAAACAAAATCATAAAATATTAAAAATATTTAAAGTCCGACCTAACCTCTGGCTCCAAAACCAGCAGTGGAGGACAAACGTCTCATTTTTAGCTTGGCACTGTTGCTGACCTTGGAAACATTTTGTCAAACTACGGAAGAGGATAAGGGCCACTAAAAGAAATAATGATTTTCCTCAGTGGTCCTAATCCTCTTCCGTAGAACTGTTACTAGGTTATTTTGTAAACTTTCAGTTTAATGAAGTTTGACATCTCTGGGTTAGGCTTTTAAAAATGTCTTAATACTTTGACGTTAATATTCATGCTCTTATTTTGAAGTGTCCGTTTACACGGTAGTTCTGTTTCCGCTCTTCACGTTTTCCTGGAGACAAAGATTTATAAGAAATTTAGCAAGAGACAAACGGGAACAAAATCAAACATGGACGGTAGAGAACCAGGTCGAAACATAGATATGATATTTAAGGGCGTTTAGAACAAAACATGTCAACATTAAATGGCGCCGGGGCAGACATAATCTGACTTGGCGTTAGCACCTTAGCATTAGCTTCTGCTAAATACTTTGCTGATGTAGCATATTAGCATAGCTCATACAGTTACTGCTGTAGGGTTGGCGCCGCTGCCGCTTCAGCTAGCGACACCGACCAGTGAAGACCAGATTGAAGCTGATCTCAAATTAGGCGCCTGAGTTTTTGCCTTTTTATCTTTACAGAAGCAGAAATCACTCATCAGTCTGGTTGCAGAAGGCAAATCTGATTTATTCAAAGGCTTTTCAGCACGTGGCAGAAACATTTCACCCTCCCTTCCTCAAAGGAGGATCAGCTTACAATCAGTAGCAAATCTCTAACCACAGCGCCCCCTGTTGGTAAAGCGCTCCTCTATCCGTCGGGCGTCAGACCCAGATGTCGGAGGTGCAGTCGCCCCCTGGGTAGCGCAGCTCATGGGCCAGAGCCGGGCCGTCGGGCTCCTGACCGAAGTCCACCAGGAAGTCGCGGTTGAGGGTCAGACCGCCCCGCTCCGCATCCACGTCGATCCGCATCATCACTGAGCCTTCTCTGCAAAACACAAGGACACGCTCAGCTTCTGTGGCCCAACATGGGGCTCTGGACCTCAGCAGGCTCCTGGTTCTGCCGGGTCGTGGGTCGGTACCTCATCATGTCCGGGTAGAACTGCTTGTCCCAACCGCTGAACAGAGACGTGGTGACGTAAAGTCTCCGACCATCCAGACTGAGCTGCAGCATCTGGGGACTTCCAGGGACACGCTTCCCCTGAGGGACAGACAGGTGAGGCAGGCAGACAGGTGAGACAGAGAGAGGTGAGACAGACTCAGATCCTCTCTGATACCTTGATGATGCAAGGAGCCGGCTGTTCCTGCTTTTCTGGATCCTCCAGGACTTTGACTGGTCCGTCTCTGATGATGCTTCCTCCCAAGAACACCTGGAACAGACGGACAGGTGAGCAGTCTCACTCTGAGGTCTCGCTGCAGCAGCAGACAGGTGTGACGACATCAGACCTGTCCAACCAATCGTGGGTTCCTGCGGTCTGTGATGTCATACTGTCTGATGTCACCGTGGAGCCAGTTGCTGAAGTAGAGGAAGCGGTCGTCCAACGAGATCAGGATGTCGGTGATGAGGCCTGGAGACAGGTGAGACAGACAGGTGAGACAGAGACAGGTGAGGCAGACAGGTGAGACAGAGACAGGTGAGACAGACAGGTGAGACAGAGACAGGTGAGGCAGACAGGTGAGACAGACAGGTGAGACAGACAGGTGAGACAGAGACAGGTGAGGCAGACAGGTGAGCCAGAGACAGGTGAGACAGACAG
>NW_006800665.1:113068-123825 GCF_000485575.1 Poecilia formosa | reverse complement strand
GAGATCAGGATGTCGGTGATGAGGCCTGGAGACAGTTGAGACAGACAGGTGAGACAGAGACAGTTGAGACAGAGACAGGTGAGACAGAGACAGTTGAGACAGAGACAGGTGAGACAGAGACAGGTGAGACAGAGACAGTTGAGACAGAGACAGGTGAGGCAGAGACAGGTGAGACAGAGAGAGGTGAGACAGAGACAGGTGAGATAGACAGGTGAGATAGACAGGTGAGGCAGAGACAGGTGAGACAGAGACAGGTGAGACAGAGACAGGTGAGATAGACAGGTGAGATAGACAGGTGAGGCAGAGACAGGTGAGGTAGAGACAGGTGAGATAGACAGGTGAGACAGAGACAGGTGAGACAGAGACAGGTGAGACAGAGACAGGTGAGGCAGACAGGTAGACTGTCACCTCACCTGGCATCTCAGGTAGCATCCATCCCTCCACCTTCTTACTGGGAACACTGATCACCTTCTCTGCTGCCCAGTCGCCTTTCTGAGGAAACATCAGAACCATCAGGACATTTTCATGGTTCTGATGATGGACACCAGAACCGGATCTCCAGCTATCTCTGTTCTGCGGGTTCTGGGTTCTAGGTGGTTCTGGTCCATTTCACCAGTAACATAAGAACCTTCCAACTGTATTCTAGTTTTAATCATAAATCGTTTTTAGGTGGAACCCCTCATGATGGAGACCTGCTAGGCCCTTCAGGTACCAGAACCTCCTGCGTTTGGACCAGAACATCCCACAGAAGCCCGGTAGACTGCAGGACGGGTGTGGTTCTGACCGGGGTTCTGTAGAACCTGAAGACACATCCCCGCAGGGCACATCCCACGTAGCCCTCGGTGGCGTTGGGGTCGTGCAGGAAGCGGACCTCCAGAGGAATGGCGCCATCTTCTCCCAGTTCCAGAGTCTGCAGCTTCCTGTGGGTGGTCCAGTCCCAGACATGGAGGGCAGATCCATAGAGGCCTGGAACAAAATGCCGGACTGGTTTGAGTCGGTCCAGAGGTTCTGACCCACTGGGACCAGAACCGTAAACTTGATGGTGCCAGAAACACGAAAGGGGAAGCCGGTCCGTTGGGTCCAGATAGGTTCTGTTAGCCGGTGGCCTAACAGAACAGAACCACAGCACAACTAATTTTTTTAAGCGTCTTAGCTAACCTAGCTCCTCTGACCAACTTTTCCCAATAAATTTACTCAGAAGTTTTGAAAACTTTCAGCTTAATAAATAAAGTTCACCGTCGGTGTTGAAGTTTATTATTGACTGAAGATTTCTTCTAGTAGTTAGACGTTTATATTCATGCTCTTATTTTGAAGTCTGTTTACACAGCAGTGATGTAGAGCAGCAATGTTGTTTATTGTCTACCCAGAATGCATTGCTGCAGCTCAACAATACAGTTTAAAATGTGCTGACGTGTAGGCTGCTACTGAATGTTATTTTATTGTTAATATCACTGTCATTACAGTTGCTGTTATGATTTTTATTGTTCTTTCTGTATAATCAAAAATCATTAAAAGAAAAACACATTACTGAATTACTAGTTTCCCTGAGAACACACGAAAAGAAATTATTCTCACAGTCTAAGAAAAATGCAAATGAACATTCAACTTAAAATCAGTCGGCCTCAAACTTTGACAATCAGCCTTTTCTCATTCTGAGCCATTTTCTGACGTTAGTTGCTAAATCTTGTACAAAATGGTCAGATAAAAGTTGTACAACACCAGTTCAAACTTTTAACTATTTGCAAAAAACTGTGCCCTAAAAAACAA
The DNA here is from genome assembly GCF_000485575.1 of Poecilia formosa. NCBI lineage: Eukaryota > Metazoa > Chordata > Actinopteri > Cyprinodontiformes > Poeciliidae > Poecilia > Poecilia formosa. The sequence goes on along the minus strand of NW_006800665.1, from coordinate 122,058 downwards.
AACATGGATCGAACTGCAACTTTATCAATCATAACTCTTCTCCACCTTTGTGGTTCTGTCTGGTTCTGCTACTTCAACTCTGTGCTGCCTTCAGGAGAATGGGACATCAGAGTATCATCCATAAAATTTCACCCACATGGCATTTATTGTGCAAACCAGAGCTTTCAGTGGAAAAATAAAAGTTCCAGGTCCTTTTAATGCCATATAAATATGAGACAGAAACATGGATTGTATATTTAGACCTTTCTATTGATTTATAGGTTAATAAATCAATAGAAAGGTCAGAAATTACAAAGAACAAAATGGTTCTTAATCAAATGTCATGGAGTCACTAAACAGCATCATGACATTAACACTGACATGAAAAATAATATTGAAGAAATATATAAAATAAAATCTAATTAAAAACATAAGTAATAATTTTCTTACTGTTTTGGTCTGTAAAATATATTTCTTCTTATAACTAGATGTGGTCCCATGTCACAATATTTCACCTTTTATCTGAAAATAGTGTCCGTTCTGTATTAATTATTGCTCGAAAGGCCTTGCCATACAAGTTTATTCCTCTGTATTTAGTTTAGTTTCTTAGTTTATTCTTGCATTTTGTTCTTTTTCCATAGATCCATATAAATCTGGCATCAATCAAAACCAGGCTCAGTAGAAACTGTTTGCCTCTTCCCATCAGCAACACCTGAACAGACCTTAAACAGCCCCGCCCCCTTCAGACACACTCAGAACTCAAATGAAATACGCCCCCTGGTGGCGATAAAGATAAAAGGCTCCTACAGCCTCATCATGCTGATCTGCCCTCATATAAACTCCTGACTTTTCACCGTTCAGCCCCGGATTGTCTGATCCTGATTCACATCTGGTTCGTTGTTCCGCTCTATGTCCCAGTTCTCTTGTTTCTGAGTTTTGCGCGTCATTTTTTTTTTTTTTTTTACCCTGCACTCGAACCCTAACCCTTTGCACGGCAACTTAGGGGAAAAAATGACAATGTCTTATTTTAATAGGCTTTTATTTTGGAATTAAACATCAGATCGGGTTGACATTTGCTGGTTTTGCTCCAGAGATGTCCCTCTGCCACCCAGAAGTGAGAGAAGTCACTGGAAACAGAGATTTTCAGCATTGCCCCAATTATTTATTTTTGCAACTGTATAAATACAAAGTCTAAACATGAAGCTGCTGGAAATCTACTTACAGTCAGGCCTGTCACAATAACAAATTTTGCTGAATGATAACTTGTCCCAGAACTTATTGCAATAAACGATAACATTGTTGTTTTGAGACCATTTTCAAGTCATATAATGGTAATAATAGCATAAAAATGCAAGAACACATTCTCAAATATCAATAAACTTTAAATTCCAATGAACATTTAAACGCTGGAACCAGAAAGCATTTGAAATATCTAAGATAAATAATGAAAGCAACAGAAACAATAAAGAAAATGAATTATGGAGTCTGTAAGCAAAAAAATAAAACATAATAGTTGAGACCAAATCACCAGACTGAATACCTGTATTGTTCAGTTTTTGGTAAAACAAGAGACAAAAATGATAAATCAAGCAAATGAAAATTATTGAGTGTCTTTTAATTTATCATGGGATTAATTGACTTATTATTTATTTTGACAGGCCTACTTGCCGTAGATCAAACATGAACTGAATGTGAGCTTTTATTGCTGGGTTTCAGTCATGTGACCCGGATGACGTGCGAAATTCAGATGGAGGGCCTGAAGGGGATTTCTCCGGTTCAAAACAAAGCAAAATGGATCACAACAAGTAGCTAATGCCCTAAATGAGCTGGAACAACCGAGGTATCTCGAAAAAATATGTGTAGTGGTATAGAAATATACATAATTTCACACGAATAGTTTCCAGGTGAGAAGTTCCGGTTCTTGAAGTGGGCGTGGTGTATATAAGGAGCTGCAGCGTTCATTCAGGATGTGTCTTTGTTCTCCCACTGTGTGGTTCGTGTCTGGTGGACTCTGGCAGCAGAAGGCAACAAGTCGCTGGCTGGTGCATGTTGCGCTGATGTTCTGGTGGTAGGTGTTCTCTCTCTCCCTGCACTTTAGCTGATCTCTGTCAGAAAATCTAAACTGAAGTGTGATCGTAGGTAAAACGCCACTGCGCTGCGTTCCTTTTCTTCCTCGGTCTGTGAGTGTGTGTGCATGTTTTGTGGATCAGCAGGTAAGAAATTAACACTCATCTAAGCTCCAGTTTCTTGTTTTATTTAAAACGGTGATACATTTTTTTATAGGTTCCCCACAGTTGAACCATTGCTGCTCTGTCTGCGTTCTTTTCCCGGATCTGTTCGGCTTTGTTCTGCACCGGCTACGTAAATCTTCCGGATTTCTGCACAATTGTTCTCAAGTTGGACTGTGGCGGCGCTATCCGCCCTGATTGGAGCGGAGTTTGGGGTGTGGCATCGGCGCGCCCGTTTCATCTCCCGCTGTGGCAGGGCCACGCCTGGTCTTAATGTTTTAACCTGTATTGTCTGACTTTTATTTTTTTACTTTTGTTCACAGCCCTTTTGTTTATTTAGTCGGGCTGATATTGTTATATTGGTTAATTGTTTTTTGTTTGCAGTTGCTGAGGTCCGGTGGCGGTGTTGGTGTGGTGACGGTGTCTTCCTCTTCTTCGTGCTGTGATTTTGGAGTTTGGCTTGTCTCACTGCGTCTGGTGTTAAAGGGTTTTTTTTGATTTGCTGTGTTTGGTGGATGTCGTCCCCATAGCGCCCCCTCCGGCCGGTAACCTCAACTGCTGCAGTTTTATTTTCTTTGATTTCCTTTGATTTCTTTAGTTTAATTTTTAAAAAGAAACTGGTTTTAAAAAACATTTTTCAAAAGAATTTAATAAACGTTTTTTTATAATTTTGAAATGGTTTCGGATGTTTTAATCTATGCATGACTGAACCTGTGTGCCTTAAACAAGAGGTAATATTCTCTGGGTGAAATTCCCAGGGTGGCGTTGTTGAGCAATTTACTAAAACTAAACTTCCACAAAATCTGAATTTCCATCTAGTGTCGCCACATATACATACATTTAGGATATGATTTGTATTATCTCGATAAAAAGACTTCTCTTATAATCTTGAAGATTTACCTGTATTGAGGTGAAACACATCACTAACTACCTGGAGCTGCAGACCTCATATTATACGATGAGCCAGAAGAAAGCTTTCAAAAGCCTGGAAAATCTAATATCCTGATATATTTTTTCTATATCATGATATTCAATAAATATCACAATATTCTTAACTGAGCTGCAATGTTATTTTAAACTATAGACTCCTTGCAGCTTGATGTCACCCAGGCCAGCTCCCGCCTATTTTACTGTCAGTCGTTTTTTGCTCTGCCCAACACAATGGCTGTGGTGTAAGGCTTCAATCTATGTTCTGTTTGGTGTTATATGTTTTGTTAGTTTATTTTGAGATCGTTTTCCAAATGTGTTTATTCCAGTAAAGCATGTCCCGATAGTTTTTGTTTACATAGCAACGGTTGCTAATGTGACTGTTAATTACAGCTAAGGTTAGTTTTATTGGGGCATGCCATAGCAATGCATAGGGAGAGCAGTGATTGTACAACAAGTCCAACATGTCCTAGAATTAGATGTGGTGACAACGAGACGATAAAACATTTATTTTGGATTTGCCCCATTGCTAAAAGAACATGGGAATTATTGAAACCATGGTTGTGGGAATTAAAACAGGAAGAGATAACCTATGACAAAATTGTTTATGGATTTTTAAAAGAAGAAAGTGGGAAAAGTGAATTGATGTGGTGGATAGTGGTAAATTGTATTAAAGAAGCAATATGGAAGGCTAGAAACATTTATATATCTAAGCAATATGAGATAGGTGAAAATAACGTGATAAAGATTGTGGGTTCTTTAGTGAAGGATTACATGTGGAAAATGAAATTTGGGAAAAAAAGTAAGGAGGATATTAGCATATGGAAAGTGCCGGAAATTTTACATAATATTGTTAATTAAGGAGTTTTTGTTGCAAGTCCCTTTCCCCCTTCCCCTTAAGCAGGTGATTAGAAATGTCATCAAAGATTGTTTTTGTTGTTTTTTTTGTGTAAGTACAAGTCTTACTTTTTTAGAAAGAAGTGATGTATGTTAAAGGGATATTGTAATTTTTGTTACAAAAAAAGGTAAAGTGTTTATTTCTTTGTGAAGAACTAATAAATACTATTGAAAAAAAGAAAAAAAAAGACTCATATTGTTATAATATACCTGACAATATTTACAGTTACTGTGTTGTAGTGGTGAGATAATTATGTCAGACCTGCATATATCCATTTTTCACGTCAAATTTGAAACGCTTTGTTTAAAGTGATGGGCAGAGTTGGCAGGCCCCTTAAAATTTCTGCAGGAATTTTCTAGTTCTATTACTTATTAATTCTATCTATTAAAACGTTGTACCAAATCACATTGTGTCATTTAAAGTGTTATAAAGCTAAATTTGTCGCTATTCGCCGCCATTGACGCTCTGCCTGAACGCCCAGTGGGAACGTAACACGTGTTACGTCAATCCGCATTTCTCCATCAAATACGGTTTAAATTGTATTTTCAGATGTTTTATTGGACAGTTACTTAGAAAGACAAGCATTCATATGTAAGGAAAGATATATTATTTGCGGAGCTGCGAGAAGACGCAGGGGGAACCGTATATGATGGGGGACGTGGATCGACGTAACAACAGCATGTAAAAGAATAGTCTGATTAGGGGGGAGAGTAACTTTGTGGTTCAACCCAATGCCCCTGTCATTGTTTCACTCGCGGTGTTGGTGGTGCGATATTGTCCCCAACTGCTTTCTGGGTAGCACAGACCAACCGACACGCTGCCGCCACAGTCTCCTTCCGCCCCGCCCCCTCCCCGGCTTAAAATATATAGGGACTGGTCCCTTGGTAACAACCCTAGTCGAAGACTTAGCACTGAGCTAGCTGCTAACAACATTAGCGCTCAGAGGACAACCATGCTAGGGCATAAAAATAATATATCTTTCCTTACATATGAATGCTTGTCTTTCAAATAACTGTCCAATAAAACATCTGAAAATACAATTTAAACAATGGGATCGTTTCCTGTTAGAAAGTGGCTGCAAACTCTGGCGTTAGTTTCTGCACTTCCTGCTCTTAGCTGTAGATTGTTGATCCATTTTCTCATCTTTTTTTCACTAAGTTTTTTAAAATTAACTCCCTTGTGACCAACTACCTTTGAAACACGAAAATAACGTTTATCTTTCTCTCTATTAGAACAGTTGGAGCAACCATACAGGACTCAGACTTTAGACATCTTGATGCTGGATCAACAGAAATAAATGGGCTGAATTTACTTCCTGCCCTCCATGTGCATTGGGTGACGTCGGTGCTGCGTCATCTGAAACCCAGCAATTGTGAAAGCAGGGTACCGTAACATCTTGAGCTGTCACGCATGTGAATATTGTGTGCGGCCGGCTTTTTGAAGAGGCAACTGGCTTTACCGCAGTACCTGACTTGTGTGTGTTGATAACTACAGGAGAAAAAATATCCTTCATAACAGCCTCAGTAAAATGCTTAGCCACCTCTTAGCATCTGCAGAAAAACATTTCTGGAGCACAGCTCCAGATACCGATGGAAAGAAAAACTCCAGGGATATTTTATGACCAGAGGAAGCTGGAGCTGCTGTCGTTCACTGGCGACTGGATTCTTTTGAACGGCTCTATGCGTTAGGAATCGACTCTGCTAGCCAGAACTGTTCTTTTTTATGACTTTGGTTGGCAATGAATGATGCTCTGCTTTCAGGTCAACAGCTATTGTTATCTTTAATTAATTAAAAATATTTAATTAAAAATACAATAAATTAATGCAATAGATATAAATGGGCTAATTGTTTTTGTATCTAATGGAGCAGAAAATGATTTTTTGTTTCTGTTAAAGCAACTCAAGTCTATTTTTCTTTAATTGTGCTTCTAAATCACAGAGCCCTAAATGTTATTAATGCGCATAACAGTAAAGAACAACTTGTTTTTTATTTCCATGTGTCTGACATCATTAGAAAGTTTAGAAACTGTCAGAATCTGTAAATAGCTCCAGATGCCCAAACAGACGGTCACAGACTCATATTTTCATCATATGCTGAGGTGTTTTATCACGGGAGACTTCAGGTCAGGTGGTCCTCAGCCTGACAGAATTTGAGAAATTGATCTATGGAGGAGCAGTGGCGCATACTTGTGACATCACTAGCGATACCAGAGTATCTTAAAGAGACACTACACAATTATGACTGTTACAAGACCACTGACCTTCCTTGACATGGGCCGGGTTGAAGCCGTGGACCAGAGCTTTGGGCGCCCCCCACTCAGTGCTGATCATCACATTATGGCGGGGCTGGTACCAGAAGTCATAGCCAAACGGCGCCGCCTCACCTGGATGCTCCCAGTTACCGACCACCTCGAACGTCTCACCATCCAGCAGAACAAAGCCCCCTGCAACAGCGGCAGTTACCACCAACGTCCAGGAGAGGGCGCTAGCTTGTGTTCCTCTCTGTGGGTTCGGGCCTCACCTTTACCGCCACCTGCTGGCTCTCCCATGCAGCTGATCATGATCTGTCCACTGGCCAGGCAGTGACTGGTGTGAGGGTTGGCCAGGCCACACTTCCAATACAGATCGATGGGCTCCACCGTCTGAACACCCACAAAGCAGCAAATACTTAGTTAGCAAGCTAAATATTTAGCTTACAAAATAAATCTCAATTACCAATTTCAATATTTTATTAGGAAGATAGCTAAATAACTAGTTACAAACTACATAAGCTTACTAGCTAAATATTCTGCTTATAAACTAAACATTTAACTTGCTAACCTAAGTTTTAGTTGCTAACTAACACTAAAGTAAAGGTGTTAAATATTTAGTTTAAAGTGAAATACTTAGGTAAGGTAAGGTAATTTTATTTATATAGCACATTTTTAGCAACCAGGCAATTCAAAGTGCTTCATGTGTATTAAAAGGAAATACAAACAAAAATAACAAACCAAAGGGAAAAAAGGAAAGGACATTAGGGCAAATGGCAACATTCAGACAAAACAAGGGCAAAACAAAGACATGAGTGAAGGCGGTTGACGTCACAGGGCCATGAAACCACGTTGCTCAGCCTCCTGGCAAAGTCCGATAAGGTGTTATCTAGGAATGTCCTTGGGAGCGCTCAGCTCCACAGCTGCATGGATACAGGAGGGGGTGAGGAGGGAAGGAGCGTGATGTTTACATATCTTCAAGGAGATTAGAAATATGCAGCCCTTCCAAGGCCACACGGGGAAAGCCAATTCAGATACAGAATGTCTTAGATAGATTATAAATTTCAATCTTCCCTAAAGTCTCTCCGATACATCTCAGTTCCCAGTTATCCAAATTAGTTTGGTTGTTCCACTGAACCGAAACTAGCAGCTTCTCTAAGATCGATTCCATCCCTTTAGTGAGATTTAGAGTCCTCAGCTGGGCTGCGAGTCTCAGCAAGACTCGCATCCAACTTGCATCTCTGTCCACACCAACAGTCTGAGTGTTTGCCAGTTCGGCCAAGTCCGTCACAAATTTGTGGATAATCCAGGAATCTACAAGCTCCAAACAGCAGAAATCCTGTTATCATGAATAAATCCAGGGTGAATCCCGCCGGGTCTGTCCCTTCAGGACAGGAGGCTCTCTGTGCCCAGACTTCTCGTCGAAAATTTGATCAATTGCATTGAGAGACCAGTTGACCAGATCAATAATTTATAGATTTGGAGGATGTGCAAAGAAAGGCTCCAAAAATATAGAAAAAGAGAAAAACAGAGCAAGTAGGGCAGGCAAGGGCAGGGAGGGAGCAGAGGGAAAAGCGTCCGCCTTCACCGAGAGCAAGACAGAAAACTTATCTTGCTAATTAGTTGAAACTGATATTTATAAATGGATGAATAATATGATGAAAAAATATGAATTTAAACACCATCTTTTTCTCTTATACCAGGCTAATTAACCCAAATTATTACTGTTCATCTTTGTCTGTAACTTCAGAAAAAGCACAAATAACCATGTGATCATCTGGGGCCAGGAAGGATTCGTGTCTTTGGACCTGATCCCAAACAGAACCGCTTTGCTGTTTTCACTGTCTGCCACTTAGAGCCACTGTAATACCATGGCGGCACCAGCAGGGGGCAGTAGAGTCAACTCTACGTCCATGAAACCCCAGCAGAAGATCGGTTTGGGTTCAGGGTTCAGGACCGTTTGGGTTCAGGAGTTTTCAGCAACAGATTCTTCTTTTCTCTCTCCAACATCAACAAGTTAAACTGGAATATTTTCCGTTTTTACTACTAGAGTTAATGAACTCGGCATGAACCTGGGGCTCCTCTTCCTCCTCTTCCTCCTCTTCCTGTTTTCTGTTATGTAATCATTTTATGATCAAGCTGAACTCTGTATGTTTTCATTTCTGTTCGTCTATTTTCTACACGATTTCACTTTTATACACCTTTTCTATGTTCACTTTTTTTAGTATCCTCTGCATGTTTCCTGACCCCTACATGACCTGCAGCAGGTCATGTAGGGGTCAGCAGCGTGTCCGGCTGCTGACCTTGTGGATCCGTGGCGATCTGGGCTCGGTTCCGACATCGATCACGTAGATCCGGGAGGAGATGAGCGACGGCAGGATGAGCCGGTTCCGGGTTCGGGTCGGGTCGCCGAAGCAGCTGCTGCAGGCGTTCCAACCGGAGTGATGGAGCTCATCGTTCAGGTTCGGCATCGGCAGCCGGTGGATCACCTGCAGACGGGTCGGGTTAGATACTCTGGACCCAACAGAACCATCAGAACCCATCAGAACCATCAGAACCCATTAGAACCATCAGAAATCATCAGAACCATCAGAACTCATTAGAACCATCAGAAACATCAGAACTCATTAGAACCATTAGAACTCATCAGAACCATCAGAACCATCAGAACCATCAGAACTCATTAGAACCATTAGAACTCATCAGAACC
>NW_006800665.1:106166-110185 GCF_000485575.1 Poecilia formosa | reverse complement strand
AGCCGTCAGGTCAACAGTCATGTGACCTGCAGATTTGAACTGAGAGACAATTTAAAGCATCTGCAGGTTTTGAGTTAATGATCTGATTAGTGTGGAGCACCAGGGGTCTTGAGTACTAAATCTTTCCACCATATTCTAATTTTCTGAGGTACTGAATTTGTAGTTTTCATTAGTTATGAATTATAATCAACACTAAAAGAAAAAACACTTCAGTCTGTATGTAATGAATATATTATACAAATGTCACTTTTTGAATGGAATTACTGAATTAAATAAATTTCTTAATAATATTCTAATTTTGTTATTAGAATAATATTGTCAAAACCCCATAACTAGTGTAAATAAGCCCAAATTAAGCTATTTATTTGTTGTATTCTTTTTGCGCTTATTGCTTTTAGTTCGTTTTATTTTGTAAAATACATGGCTGACTTCCGGTTTTTAATTTGATGCTTTTATTTTGATGAGAGTGCTTCCTCTGTTTATATTATAGAAAAGCAGCTTAACGACAGAAAGAACGGAAGAGTTTATTTTGCGAATAAAGATATTGTAATATTGATCGGTCGGAATTGTACATTTGTTTTACAACCAGGACAGTTTTGAATAGTTGATATTTTAGTAGTGAACGTCATGAGTTCACCATCAGCTCGGTGTTCATATCAGTGAAGCCAAATCCTCCATCTGCTAATGAGCTGATTAGCATAATTCATCTCTTTATGTCTTTAAGAAGTTTCGTTTATCTTTATTCTTAATATCATTTCTCAGGTTTAATGAGGCTTGAAGTTAATAAAGTTACATTTATTTAATCCCAAAGGGAAATTTAATATTGTAATTTATATTAATTCAAACTTTTCAGAGTTAATGTAGAAATAATAAAAATGGCTCCAATATATTTTCGATTTGAAACGTTTGGATTTGATGTGGAACTGGTCAAACGTTTAGATCTATATAAAACTAAAGTCATCACCCCGGTTCAGTCCTGGATTTATGGATATAAATATATATATTGGTGCTTATTTCACTCACTCAGACACAAACACATTTATTTTTCTCAGGATTTTTTCACTAAAATCACCTCGTTTATAGAAACCTTAATGTTTCATATCCTCTGATCAAAACAAGCCAACGGCTCCGACTTCATCTCTACACAAAATCATCCAGCGATGAAAACGGCCTTTTAGTTCATCCTGGTAAATATAAATGATATAATAAATGTAATATAATAAACATGGGGAGATGAGTTTCCTTCTCACGGTGTAGAAAAGATTTTATTCATATTCTTTTTGAGAACTGAATTAGTTTTCCTGATTTAAACGTTGCAGCTCATTTCTGCTAAGATGCTAAGCTAGCTGTGGCTCCTTGTCCTCTGTATCATCACCCTAATCTCCATCAGCCTGCAGACGAAACTCTGGGCTGAAAACCTGCAGCTCAGTGTTTGGGACACATTTTACACTTTACATGAATAAATATTTATATTTAATGAACATCAGATTCATTTACCCCACTAACAGAATCTGTAACATCTAATTAGCACATCCTGTCTGTGCGGATTAAAGCACAAATGGTTATTAGTCTAATAACATTAACATATAATAATTTAAGAATATAATACTAAAGTGCAATATGATGTGTTGCTGTTGATCTTTATCTGCCAGGTTCTCCTGTAGAACCTGGTTCTGATTCAGAGATCCAGCAGGAACTGAACTGAACCTGGAGGAAAAGCAGCCAAACCTGGAAAATCCTGGAAAAGTGTGTTTTCAGGCCCAGAGAACAGGCAGCTCACCTGGACAGGTGCTTTATTCATCATCATGTTCTGACAACTGAAACAGGAAGTGTACAAAAATAACAGCAGCCAATCAGCTTCCAGGGCCACTGTGACATCATCAAAACAAAATCAAACATAAACATTGCTCTTCATCCTGAAGGTGAGGAAGAGGAGTCATCTTCTCTAACACACACACACACACACACACTGGATGATTCTCCACCCGGCTGCAGCTACTTCCTGGTAGCAGGAGGCTACTTCCAATCTGAAGCTGCTGATCTGATCAATGATAGGCTGGAAGGAGAGTACTAGCTAGCGCTAGCTTTGGGTAGGCTAACAACTAGCATGCCTAGGCTGGTCCCCCACTTCATCTGCTGTCCATTAGCATGCATAAGCTAACTGTAGCCTTGGATACACTGGTGAAAGCTTGGTTTAGGTTAGCATTAGCTCTAGCTAAGTAGCATGCATAGCCTGATCCCTCATGACTTGAACCTTTTCCTCTAGACATGGATAAAAATGTTTCTCGTGCATCATCTGTAAGCGACATCCATTAAATGTTGCTTACATTGATGTCGTGTTTTGATAGTTTATGGTAAGAAGACACAAGCAACTTGCTAGCCTACTCAATGCTAATGCTAGTCTAGCAAATGCTAATGGACAGCAGATGAAGTGGGGGACCAGCCTAGGCATGCTAGTTGTTAGCCTACCCAAAGCTAGCGCTAGCTAGTACTTTCCCTTCCAGCCTATCATTGATCAGATCAGCAGCTTCAGATTGGAAGTAGCCTCCTGCTACCAGGAAGTAGCTGCAGCCGGGTGGAGAATCGTCTGTCACTGAAACATCTGTTTATTCATCTAAACCTGGTTCTGAAGGTTCTGGTGGTTCTGATGACCCATTTTGATCTGAGCAGCTCAGACTGTAAACATTCATCTTGTCCTGTTCATTAGAACCTCAGGTGCAACACCTGGACAGTCTGATGGGACGCTGAAGCCCCGCCCCTTTGTCTCTGAAGCTGGTCTCTGATTGGCTGATGTGGAACCTCAGTGAATTTTAAATAAAGGTCCATTAAAAAGGTTTTGCCTGTCGGATCCAGACAGAGCCCGGTTCTGGTTCCGGTCAAACTGACCAGTAGGCGGAAGCAGTTCCTCTGTCAGCCACTGGGGGGAGCACAGGCGATCCGAGTCAGAATCGGGTCAGAACCTCAGCTGTCTTCCTCGGTTCTGGCGCCGTCACTCCGGATCTTCCACTCGTCTCCGACTTCCTCCCCGATCTCGATCCGCGTCTCCCGTCTCTCTCTGCTCGCCTCCTTCGTCTTCTCCTGTCTCTGCTGTCCCTCCTCTTCCTCGCTGTCCTCTAGTGTCTCCATGTCCTCCTGTCCTCCTCTTGTCTCATGTGCAGAGTCCTCCGTCTCCTTCCTGTCCTCTGTCTCGTCCACTTTGGACATCGGTTTCTCCTCAGATGTCTCCTCTCTGTCCCCGTCCTGGTCTTCGTCCTCCTGAAGTTCAGCTGGTTCTGTTTCTGCTGCGTCTGGACCCAGCAGGATGCCTGTCAGGGTTCTGATGAGTTCCGTTTGCTGGTCCCGTGGTTCCGACCCGGTTTGGTCCTGCAGGAGTCCGGTCAGCTGGAAGGACGTCCTCCAGGTGTGCGGCAGGCGGCGCAGGTGCATCATGGCGTCCAGCAGCCAGTCCACCAGCATCCGGGTCACGTTATCCTGTGGCTTGTGGGTCGGGTCGTCCAGCTCTGGTTCTGGTCCGGCGGCGAACCGGGCCCAGCGGGCTAGCAGAAAGCGCTGCAGCGCCGGCTTCAGGCAGACGTCCAGCGGCTGCAGGCGGAAGGAGCATCCTGAAGGGATGACAGCCGGCAGGCTGCGGGCCGCGCTCAGCGCCGCCAGGAACGGGTCGGCCAGGTGCTCCCGGTGCCGGTCCAGAACCAGCAGGGACTTCCCGGAACGGGCCGGGCCGGATAAGTGTGGCAGCCAGACCTTGGTGGTCCAGAGGTCCAGGGCGTCTTCGGCGCTCAGGCCGTCCGTCCGGACCTCCAGCAGGGCAAGGTCGGGCGGCGCCACCTGCGGGACCGGCCGGCTGAGCAGAACCAGCGCCGGCAGCACGGCGCCGTCGGCCAGAACCGCCAGGTAGACTGTGAGCAGCGGTGTGGATCCGGATAGCTCCAACGCCTCGCGGCGCCTGGATCTGTCCTGGACCAGCCGGAAGTCCACAAAGACCCAGAGCTCGCCCATGGCGGCCACGGCGCCCTGCGCCA
>NW_006800665.1:104353-106011 GCF_000485575.1 Poecilia formosa | reverse complement strand
CCTGCAGACGCCCAGTCGGTGGCGCAGCAGGAAGCCGACGGCCCAGTCATAGGAGATGCGGAAGGCGTCACCGAACGCCTTCTTCTTCTTCAGGACGGACGCTTTGTTGAACAGGTTGCTCTCGGTGAGCGGCAGCTGCTGCTCCCGCATGGACAGCACCCAGGCCACCATGCGCGCCGCGCCGTCCGCATGCTGCTCCTCCTCTTGAGCCGGCCGCGCCCGCGCCTCCCGCAGCCAGCGGCGGATCAGCTGCGGGTCGGTCGAGAAGACGCGGGACGCCTGCCGCAGACCTTCGCACAGCGCAAACAGGATGATGCGGAGCTGCCGCACCGATAGCGGGCCGGGGCGCACCACGGCCGGCTGCGTCGCGTCATGGCTGCCGCTTTCTGTAGGCGGACTGGACTCTGGACCGGCTCCGATCGGGTTCATCTCCTCCTCATCCTCCGGCTCGTCCAGCGGCTCGTCGTCGGAAAAGTCCAGGTCCTCCACCGGGCCGAACGTCTCGTCCACGCTGACCTCATCCACGACAATCTCTCCGCTGCAGCAACAGACACCTGGTTACCACACCGCTCCACCAGAACCAGGCCAGAACCAGAGCGCCACTTACCTGAGTCTGTCCTTCAGGAAGCCCAGCTTTGTCGACCCTGTAACAGAGCGCAGGTCAGCATTTGGACAGGTCTGAACCGGTGCTGGAGGCGGGGGACTCACCCCGGTGGAGCGGCGGCAGGCCGTGGAACTCCCAGAAGCAGCTGGGCCGCTTGCACAGGTTGGCGTCGCAGACGGTGCAGCCGTACACGCTCTCATGCCGCAGGTTCTTCATGTTGCAGTTCCTGCAGCGCTTGGAGATGCTGCTAATCTTCGCCATCTTGTGCCGCTGCTGGACGGGCTCCTCAGCGGCGGCTCGGGCCCCGCGGGGTCCTGGCGACTCCGGCCCCTCGCCGTGCCTCTGGGCGCAGCGGGCCAGCTGGTTGCCAAGCCGGCGGCGGAAGGCCAGCTGGCTGAATAGGCCGTCCTGCACCCAGGCGGGCGGGTTGTCCTTGCGGCTCTCCCGCAGCACAATGAAGGCGTTGACCACGCTGAGGTTGACCAGGAACCAGAATAAGTTGCGCCAGTGGCGGTCCTGCGGCACGCCTCCCAGCGGGTTGCAGGCCAGCAGCTGCTTGCAGATGTCCACGCCCCGCATGTTTTCCTGCAGCAGGCGGAAGGCCATGGGCCGCTCGATGGTCACCAGCCCACCCGCCTTGCTCCTCCAGACGGCGTCCGGCTGGCCCGGCGCCGCATTGGTCGACAGGCAACCCATCTCCTTGGTGTCGCGCCAGCGGGTGACCAGCAGGGGGCCGCACTGCCTCTGCAGGAAGTCTCCCGGGTTGTGAAGTTCGCCGTCGTCCCACAGCGGGCGGGGCAGGATGGGGCTGGGCGGCGGGAAGGAGCTGCAGGCGTAGATGTTCTGCTTCAGCAGCATCTGCATGAGCGGGATGGAGGCCAGCGAGTTGGCCAGGAACAGCTGGTGGTGCTTGTTGTCCAGGTCCCTGACCAGCTCTGGCACCACGCTGAAGCCCAGGTCCAGCCCGCGCCGCCGCCCCAGCTGGATGGACAAGCGATGGCAGTAGCCGGACTTGGAGTCGCACAGCAGCCAGACCTGAGGCTGGGCGCTGCCG
>NW_006800665.1:101583-104093 GCF_000485575.1 Poecilia formosa | reverse complement strand
TGGGCAGCAGCGCCCGGTCCACAGCCAGGCAGCAGTTGGGCCGGTAGGCGTCCCACATGGCGCTGCCCAGGAGGCCCAGCATGGGCCTGAAGGCCTGCAGCGGGTCGGTGGAGCGGCCCGGGCCGTGGAGCTCGCCCACGAAGCTGCCCATGCGGAGGTGGGCGGCTATCTGCTGGAAGCGGCGCAGCGGCATGGCGCGGTGAAAGGTGTAGCTGTTGTCAAAGTGGTTGAAGGACCAGTAGTGCGCCGGGTCCGGCAGGTTGTGGACGCCCATCAGGATCACCAGGCCCAGGAAACCTTTGACCTCCCGTCCGGTGACGGGGACCCAGTCGGGCGGGCAGCAGCCCAGCAGGCGGCACGCCTTGGCGTGGGCGTTGGTCTCCTTGGCGATGAGCTCGACGAGCGCCGGCGGGAAGAGCAGGCTGAAAAAGTCGATGGCGTCGCTGTTCTTGGACAGGAAGTGGTTGGGCCCACTGGGCTGGGTGAAGGACAGGATCGCGGTCCGGGAACTCTCCTCCGGACGTTTCCAGCTCTCTGCCAGCTTCCAGGCTGGTTCTGCTGAGACCTGGTTCTGGTCTGGTTCCTCTGCAGACCGCTGCTCTGCGCTGAGGCACAGCAGGATGTCAGGCTCCACGTACTCTGGAAAACAGAAAAAGAGTGGTTAGCAGAACCTCAGGTTCTGGCTTCACTGCAGCCCTTCAGAACCTGATTCTGGCTGAGAACCAACCCAGAGCTCAGGAAGCTGCTGACCTTCTGACCTCTCTGGGTTCTGGATCCTCAGCCGGGTCCAACAGACATGACATAAGATCACATAACCACTGCTTGTGGGTCGGAGGAGCAGGACCTTCCACCTGGTCAGATCTTTGCGCCTCGCTAACAGCGAACAAAATGCCAGTACCTGCCGTTTAAAGGCTGGTAGAGGCAAACCCTCACCACGGAAGCCAACAAGAGCCAAGAGAGGCCCAGGTGTTACTCCGGCCAGCCTGGACATCGTACGGAAGACATCTGTCCAGAACCGACCCAGAGCGGGGCAGGACCAGTAAGGGGTGATTTCTGGATAGAAACGACAGTTTGCTTTTGGAGAGATGGACTCTGTACCATTTTGAACTGAATGAGGCGATGGCGTCACACAGAGATGTTGTATTCACCAGGTTGAGTATAGAGTGTAAGAGCGGAAATACTAATTAAGGAGTTGTTTGGCGGGAAAAAGACCTTGGCACCTCGGTTCTGTGGAAAGAGACTTTGGCTTCGCACCAGGTCAACCTGACCGAATTCTTTCCTTCCATTTGCGTGCAAAGCGCAAATGGAGCCAGAATTTACTGGAAAGGATGTCTGTTTGTGCAAGATAAAATCAACAATTTGAGATNCAATAACAGGATGGTTTCTAACAGTGACTGGCAGAGAAACTGAGCCTAAAAGGTGAGACTGAAGAAAGTTTCTGGCTTGCAAATATCTAAAAAAAAAAGGGATTTAGGTAAACCGTATTTATTACCAAGTTCCTCAAAGGATGCCAACTTCTTCTCTATGAAAAGGTCCTTAAAATGACTAAGCCCCCTGTGGTGCCCCTCCAGGAACAGCCCATCCTGAACAGATGGTTTAAAAAGGTGGTTTAACTTAAAAAATCGTGGAGTTTAAAGTATTTCCTAAACTGGCCCCATATTTTCAGTGAGTGTTTCACTACAGGGTTTAAAATGGGCTTAGCTGAAGCGAGTGAGAGTGGGGAGCAAAGCAGCCGGGATGGATATGTTGTTACCACTATGTAGCTCCATAGCCACCCAGGTTATGGTAAAAATACCAGAACTCTAAGCATCTAAGGTTGGCGGCCCAATAATAAAACCGGAAATTGGGAAAGGCAAACCCCCCCTGCTGTTTGGGTTTTTGGAGTTGTAATTTATTAAGCCTTGGGCGTTTACCCTGCCAAACGAAGGATGAAAACATCAAGTCCAGTTCATTAAAAAAGTATTAGGAATAAAGGTAGGTAATGCCTGAAAGAGGTGTAGAGATTTGGGTAGTATATTCATTTTAAATGAATTGATACGTCCCACAAGGGACATGGAGAAGGGCGTCCACTTGGTGAGGGATCCCTTCACTTGGTTCAACAGTCGAGTCAAATTCTCTTTGAACAGGTTTTAATGTTTTTTGTCACTGATACCAAGGTATGTGAGTTTTGTCTTTCAATTCTGAGCAGCAGATGAGCAAAATCTGACAAATTAGCTTTATTGCCTATGGGGAAAAGCTCACTTTTGGTAAGGTTCAACTTATACCCAGAAATCTGAACGAATTGGCTAAATACATCGAGAGCAAAAGGCAGTGAGGCTGATGGTTTGGAAATAAAGAGTAAAAGGTCATCTGCATAAAGCGACACTTTATGTTCCATGTCATTCCTCCAAATGCCAGATATCTGTTTACTGGTCTTAAGTTTGATGGCTCTACGGCCAGATCCAACAGCAGGGGGCCAAGAGGACAGCCCTGACGGATGCCTCTTTGAAGTTTAAATGGTTTTGAACTCT
>NW_006800665.1:100022-101573 GCF_000485575.1 Poecilia formosa | reverse complement strand
GGGTCCAACAGACATGACATAAGATCACATAACCACTGCTTGTGGGTCGGAGGAGCAGCACCTTCCACCTGGTCAGAGCTGTGCGCTACGCTAACAGCGAACAAAATGCCAGTGCCTGAATTTAAAGGCTGGTAGAGGCAACCCCTCACCACTGAAGCATCAAGAGCCAAGAGAGGCCCAGGTGTTACTCCGGCCAGCCTGGACATCGTACAGAAGACATCTGTCCAGAACCGACCCAGAGCGGGGCAGGACCAGTATGGGGTGATTTCTGGATAGAAACGACATCATTTGCTTTTGGACAGAAGGACTCTGTACCATTTTGAACTGAATGAGGCGATGGCGTCACACAGACATGTTGTATTCACCAGGTTGAGTGTAGAGGCCCACGTCTCATCCAGTATAGCCATATTCAAGTCCTCTTCCCAGGAGGTTTTAAGTTTAGGTGAGGACGTCTCTTTCATAGTCAGCATTTTATCATGAAGCCACTAAACCAGCCCTTTACGAGTCGGGTCCAATAACAGGATGGTTTCTAACAGTGACTGGCAGAGAAACTGAGCCTAAAAGGTGAGACTGAAGAAAGTTTCTGGCTTGCAAATATCTAAAAAAAAAAGGGATTTAGGTAAACCGTATTTATTACCAAGTTCCTCAAAGGATGCCAACTTCTTCTCTATGAAAAGGTCCTTAAAATGACTAAGCCCCCTGTGGTGCCCCTCCAGGAACAGCCCATCCTGAACAGATGGTTTAAAAAGGTGGTTTAACTTAAAAAATCGTGGAGTTTAAAGTATTTCCTAAACTGGCCCCATATTTTCAGTGAGTGTTTCACTACAGGGTTTAAAATGGGCTTAGCTGAAGCGAGTGAGAGTGGGGAGCAAAGCAGCCGGGATGGATATGTTGTTACCACTATGTAGCTCCATAGCCACCCAGGTTATGGTAAAAATACCAGAACTCTAAGCATCTAAGGTTGGCGGCCCAATAATAAAACCGGAAATTGGGAAAGGCAAACCCCCCCTGCTGTTTGGGTTTTTGGAGTTGTAATTTATTAAGCCTTGGGCGTTTACCCTGCCAAACGAAGGATGAAAACATCAAGTCCAGTTCATTAAAAAAGTATTAGGAATAAAGGTAGGTAATGCCTGAAAGAGGTGTAGAGATTTGGGTAGTATATTCATTTTAAATGAATTGATACGTCCCACAAGGGACATGGAGAAGGGCGTCCACTTGGTGAGGGATCCCTTCACTTGGTTCAACAGTCGAGTCAAATTCTCTTTGAACAGGTTTTAATGTTTTTTGTCACTGATACCAAGGTATGTGAGTTTTGTCTTTCAATTCTGAGCAGCAGATGAGCAAAATCTGACAAATTAGCTTTATTGCCTATGGGGAAAAGCTCACTTTTGGTAAGGTTCAACTTATACCCAGAAATCTGAACGAATTGGCTAAATACATCGAGAGCAAAAGGCAGTGAGGCTGATGGTTTGGAAATAAAGAGTAAAAGGTCATCTGCATAAAGCGACACTTTATGTTCCATGTCATTCCTCCAAATGCCAGATATCTGTT
>NW_006800665.1:91344-99301 GCF_000485575.1 Poecilia formosa | reverse complement strand
TCTAACTTGTTCTTAAATTCTGGTGAGATTGAAGGAATGTGAAGTTTAGCTAGAAAATCATCAATGATGTTAGAATTGGTTTGTGACTGTGAGCTGCAGAAAAGTCCCTAAATGCATCATTACTGTGTCCATGATCTGTGACTATCCTGCCGTCTTGTTTTCAAATTCTTGAAATAGTTTGCCTTGCCCTAGAGCCCTGAGCATGGTTGCTAAAAGTTTGTCGCCATGCACGTAAAATTTGGATTTGTTAAGTAAAAACAGGCGTTCAGCTGAGTGTGTTGTCAACAGGTCAAGTTTTAAGTTCAACACGCCTTTTGAACAGTTCGGGACGCTGATTCACAGCATATTTCACATCGACCTCTTTGATCCGTTTAAGTTGTTCTGTTCATAGGTGGATTATTTTTTCATTTTTGCTGAATAGGCAATAATCTGGCCTGATATAGGCCTTCAAGGCATCCCATACTACAAGGCTGGAGATGTGTTGGGAAGAGTTAGGTAGCAAAAAAAAAAAATTGCATCTCGTCTTGAATAAACTTTACAAACTTGCCATCCGACAGCAGGTTGAATTGAGACGCCACGGTCCAGTTCTTAGAGGGAAGAACTGGACCCCCAGTTCTTAGGGGGAAGTGAGGAAGGGACAGGCGTGGTCCGAAATAACTATGCTTTGATAGTTACAAGAGCAGATCTGCTGCAGCCATTTAGTATCTGTAATAAAATAATCGATTCTTGAATAAGTTTTGTGTACAGGTGAGAAGTATCCGTCTTGTCAGGATTTAAAGCAGCCCGTACTCAGAAAGGATGACTGATGCAGATCTGCTTATGGCATTCCTTTTGAGGGATGAACGGTCTAAAGTTGGGTCCAGCCGACAGTTGAACTCACCCCCCAGGACCAACGAGTATTTATTGAGGTCAGGCAGGGAGGAAAGTAGTTTAAAAAAGTTCTCATCTGTATTGGGAGCGTAAACATTGACCAGGGCGACCAGAGTTTCCCGCTTACTATAATAAACCTGCCATGTTTATCAGCCACCACATTCTCAGCCTCGAACCGAGTCCTCTGGCTGATCAGTATGGAGACCCTCCATACTGATGGAGGCACGAGACCCCCGTCTGAGCTCCTGATGAGAGTCTCCTGCAGAAACGCCACATCTGTAATGAATCGCTTAATATGGGAGAAAACCTTCCTTCTCTTCACTGGGTGGTTTAAACCTTTGACGTTCCCAAAATTAAAATGCTGACTCCTGGTTACAGAGCTTGTGCATTAGCTTGTTTTGATAGGTAAGATGTCAGCCTGGCAGGCAGATTGAAACAAAAGAGGTGAAGAAAAATGACGGTACCCTGCGAGAACCACCAGCAGTGACCTTAGCCGCCCCCCAAACATAAACAGCTGCCGAACAGAAAACAACAATGTGGCAGCAACCTCTTCAAAAGTAACATTCCCAGGGATCCAGTCTTCCACTAACAACCTGGGAATCAGAGAGACAGAGCAAACTAACCACTGCTGACCTGGAATAGGCACAAACCCCCCAGTGACGCATTTTAAGACATTTTACTGGCCTCTGCAAACACTCTAGAAAAATAGTAATGCAATAAAATTTAAAGCAACCGCAACAAAAAGCATGGAGAGGCTCCAGGTACTGTTGGGTCAAACCAAACAGGTATTAAAGCAGCTGCCCTCCATTCATCAGGTCCAGTCCCAGCCAGACGAATGGCCAGAATAAGTCCATTGGAAATAATATGACACCAGGCTGTATTTACAGCACCTTCATCCTGTTTCTGGAGTGAGCCCTGGTAAAACGTTGCTCCTTTATTGGTTTCCCTGTGGTTTTGGAAACCTCTTGAACTGTCGGGCCTCCTCCACCGAACCGCTGGACGGGCTGGGAAGAGAAGAGCTGGCTTCAAGCCCCGCTTGTAGAGCTCCGCCATGATGTCCTTGTACTCCGCCCGTTGGGGCAGGACGTCTGGACTGCAGTCCTCCACAATACGCCGAGACGCGCCTTTGTAGTGGAGCTTTCCTCTCCTCCCGAATGATGAGGTCTTTGGTCAGGTATCGATGCAGGAGGATCACCGGGCGGGGAGGGCGTCCTGCGGCCCGTTCAGCTGCCAGGGAGCGGTGGGGGCGGCAGCACCTCTTTCCCAAATAGCTCACAGAAGGTTGGAGGAAAATGAGTGGGGCGCCCAGTTTCAGTGTCTTCTGGCAGACTGAGGATGCGGACGGTCTGCGTCTGCTGCGGCTCTCCAGTCAGTCACTTTGTCTTTTAGCTTAGCATTTTCTTCACGGAGAGCCGCACACGAGTCTTCGAGGCCCGCCACTCGCTGGCCCAGATCCTCTGTTGCTGGCTCCAGAGAGGAGACCTGCTCTGTTCCTCCAGGTCTGCCGGACCTGGTCCAGCCTGGAGCTCAGCATGTTGGCAGAAGACTTCAGGTCCTCACCGTGCTGCTGACCCAATGCGGTGAAAGCCTCCAGCGTCAGGCTAGCGTCCTCCTTCTTGGTTCCTTTTGCGCTCTTACAGGCCATAACTAGTGGATAAATAACCAAAATACTGTTTCTGTTTTGGTGTGTGGCATAAAATTAGGTTTCTGGGTGAATTTAGTTAAAAGGCTGGGTTTTTCCGGAGCAGTCCGTTGCTACGTCTACCCTGTCCGCTTGTCAAACCGGAAGACGCTGTCTGATTTTTTAACTATTTATTTGCAAATTATGGTGGAAAATAAGTATTTGTTCAATAACAAAAGTTCATCTCAATACTTGATACATATAATTTGTTGGCATTGACAGAGGGCAAACGCTTTCTGTACGTCTTCAGCAGGTTTCACAAACTGCAGCTGGCCCTTTCCTCCAGGCAGCGGCTTTCAGGATCTGAAGATCTCAGCCACTCTGTGGGTTTGGGACACGGCCNCGGATAAGCGGAAGAAGATGGATGGATGGATGGAAATGACGATGAAGATTTTTCTATTGAACTGAAGAAACTGTAACGAGGTATCCGTGGTAGTGTAATAAATCTCCGGCTCGTCTATGGCCTAGCAGCAAGAACTACGTCTCTGTGCGTTATTTCCTTTACTTAGATATTTAAGAGTATAGCCACCTTTCTAATCCTCAATAAGAGGCCCACGTCTCATCCAGTATAGCCATATTCAAGTCCTCTTCCCATGAGGTTTTAAGTTTAGGTGAGGACGTCTCTTTCATTTTATCATAAAGCCACTAAACCAGCCCTTTATGAGTCGGGTCCAATAACAGGATGGTTATTGCTCTGGCAGAGAAACTGAGCCTGAAAGGTGAGACTGAAGAAAGTTTCTGGCTTGCAAATATCTAAAAAAATGGGATTTAGGTAAACCATATTTATTACCAAGTTCCTCAAAGGATGCCAACTTCTTCTCTATGAAAAGGTCCTTAAAATGAGTAAGCCCCCTGCGGTGCCCCTCCAGGAACACCACATCCTGAACAGGTGGTTTAACTTAAGAGAGAAAAGTCGTGGAGTTTAAAGTATTTCCTAAACTGGCCCCATATTTTCAGTGAGTGTTTCACTACAGGGTTAAAATGGGCTTAGCCCAATAATAAAACCAGAAATTGGGAAAGGCAAACCCCCCCTGCTGTTTGGGTTTTTGGAGTTGTAATTTATTAAGCGTTGGGCGTTTACCCTGCCAAACGAAGGACGAAAACATCGAGTCCAGTTCATTAAAAAAGTATTAGGAATAAAGGTAGGTAATGCCTGAAAGAGGTGTAGAAATTTGGGGAGTATATTCATTTTAAATGAATTGATACGTGGAAAAGGCGTCGACTTGGTGAGGGATCCCTTCACTTGGTTCAACAGCTGAATAAATTCTCTTTCAACAGGTTTTTATGTTTTTTGTCACTGTGATACCAAGGTATGCGAGTTTTTGTCTTTCAGTTCTGAGCGGCAAATTAGCAAAATCTGACAAATTAGCTTTATTGCCTATGGGGAAAAGCTCACTTTTGGTAAGGTTCAACTTATACCCAGAAATCTGACCGAATTGGCTAAATACATCGAGAGCAAAAGGCAGTGAGGCTGATGGTTTGGAAATAAAGAGTAAAAGGTCATCTGCATAAAGCGACACTTTATGTTCCATGTCATTCCTCCAAATGCCGGATACCCGTTTACTGGTCTTAATGCGATGGCTCTATGGCCAGATCCAACAGCAGGGGGCCAAGAAGACAGCCCTGATGGATGCCTCTTTGTGGTTTAAATGGTTTTGAACTCTGAAAACTGGTACGAACTGTGGCAGATGGTTGCTGGTATAATAATTTAATCCATGAAATGAAGTTTCCTCCAAAGCCAAAACTACTAAGAACCGCGAAAAGAAAGTCTCAAACCCGGTCAAAGGCTTTTTCAGCGTCCAAAGAGACGCACTCAGCCGAATCTGGGGCACCGGAGTGAACAATGTTGAGCAGCTTTAATGAAACCTGTTTGGTCTTTTGAAATAACCAATGGTAAAACAGTTTCAAGTCAAGAATTTTGGATAAAATGTTGACATCTGTATTTAGGAGAGAGATGGGTCTGTATGACCCCACTGGATCTTTGCCCTTCTTTGGAATAAGTGCGATACGAGCTTCGTAAAATGACTGAGGAAGGAATCCTTGTTTCAAACCATCAGAAGGTGGAGCTGAGCTGCACAGAGAGCAGGTCTGAGAATCGTTTGAAAAATCCTGAGGGGAACCATCCGGACCCGGGCATTTGGCAGATGGCATTGAGGCAATTGGTAGGAGACTTCTGTCTGGGAGATGGGTTCATCTAACTTGTTCTTAAATTCTGGTGAGATAGAAGGAATGTGAGGTTTAGCTACAAAGTCATCAATGATGTTAGAATTGGTTTGTGACTGTGAGCTGCAGAAAAGTCCCTAAATGCATCATTACTGTGTCCATGATCTGTGACTATCCTGCCGTCTTGTTTTCAAATTCTTGAAATAGTTTGCCTTGCCCTAGAGCCCTGGAGCATGGTTGCTAAAAGTTTGTCGCCATGCACGTAAAATTTGGATTTGTTAAGTAAAAGCAGGCGTTCAGCTGAGTCTGTTGTCAACAGGTCAAGTTTTAAGTTCAACACGCCTTTTGAACAGTTCGGAACACTGGTTCACAGCATATTTCACATCGACCTCTTTGATTTGTTTAGGTTGTTCTGTTCATAGGTGGATTATTTTGTCATTTTTGCTGAATAGGCAATAATCTGGCCTGATGTAGGCCTTAAAGGCATCCCATACTACAAGGCTGGAGATCTGGGAAGAGTTAGTAGCAAAAAAAACGTATCTCATCTTGAATAAACTTTACAAACTTGTCATCCGACAGCAGGGTTGAATTGAGACGCCACGGTCCAGTTCTTAGAGGGAAGAACTGGACCCCCAGTTCTTAGGGGGTCCAGTTCTTAGGGGGTCCCCCAGAACTGGAGTGAGTGGGCGTGGTCTGAAATAACTATGCTTTGATAGTTACAAGAGCAGATCCGCTGCAGCCATTTAGTATCTGTAATAAAATAATCGATTCTTGAATAAGTTTTGTGTACAGGTGAGAAGGATCCGTCTTGTCGGGGTTTAAAGTACGCCACACATCACGCAGCCCGTACTCAGATAGAAAGGATGACTGATGCAGATCTGCTTATGACATTACTTTTGAGGGATGAACGGTCTAAAGTTGGGTCCAGCCTACAGTTGAACTCGCCCCCCAGGACCAATGAGTATTTATTGAGGTCAGGCAGGGAGGAAAGTAGTTGTTTAAAAAGTTCTCATCTGCATTGGGAGCGTAAACATTGACCAGGGCGACCAGAGTTTCCCACTTACTATAATAAACCTGCCATGTTTATCAGCCACCACATTCTCGGCCTCGAACCGAGTCCTCTGGCTGATCAGTATGGAGACCCCTCGTGTCTTAACCTGAAAATGGGAGTGAAAACATCGTCCCTTCCACATGTCAAGAGACGACCCCGTCTGAGCTCCTGATGAGAGTCTCCTGCAGAAACGCCGCATCTGTAATGAATCGTTTAATATGGGAGAAAACCTTCCTTCTCTTCACTGGGTGGTTTAAACCTTTGATGTTCCAACTTAAAAAATTAAAATGCTGACTCATGGTTAGATAGGTATGATGTCAGCATGGCAGGCAGAGATGACGGCACCCTGCAAGAACCACCAGCAGTGACCTTAGCCGCCCCCCAAACATAAACAGCTGCCGAACAGAAAACAACAACAATGTGGCAGCAAGCGCTTCAAAAGTAACATTCCCAGAGATCCAGTCTTTCAGTAACTAACAACCTGGAAATCAGAGAAACAGAGCAAACTAACCACTGCTGGCCTGGAATAGGTACAAACCCCCCAGTGACACATTTTAAGACATATTTTACTGGCCTCTGCAAACACTCTAGAAAAATAGTAATGTAATAAAATTTAAAGCAACCGCAACAAAAAGCATGGAGAGAGGCTCCAGATACTGTTGGGTCAAAGCAAACGGGTATCAAAGCAGCTGCCCTCCATTCATCAGGTCCAGTCCCAGCCAGACGAATGGCCAGAATAAGTCCATTGGAAATAATGACACCAGGCTGTATTTACAGCACCTGCAGCCTGTTTCTGGAGTGAGCCCTGGTAAAACGTTGCTCCTTTATTGGTTTCTCTGTGGTTTTGGAAACCTCTTGATGAACTGTCGGGCCTCCAACACCGAACCGCTGGACGGGCTGGGAAGAGAAGAGCTGGCTTCAAGCCCCGCTTGTAGAGCCCCGCCATGATGTCCTTGTACTCCGCCCGTTGGGCTGCAGTCCTCCACAATACGCAGAGACGCGCCTTTGTAGTGGAGCTTTCCTCTCCTCCCGAATGATGAGGTCTTTGGTCAGGTATCGATGCAGGAGGATCACCGGGCGGGGAGGGCGTCCTGCGGCCCGTTCAGCTGCCAGGGAGCGGTGGGGGCGGCAGCACCTCTTTCCCAAATAGCTCACAGAAGGTTGGAGGAAAATGAGTGGGGCGCCCAGTTTCAGTGTCTTCTGGCAGACTGAGGATGCGGACGGTCTGCGTCTGCTGCGGCTCTCCAGTCAGTCACTTTGTCTTTTAGCTTAGCATTTTCTTCACGGAGAGCCGCACACGAGTCTTCGAGGCCCGCCACTCGCTGGCCCAGATCCTCTGTTGCTGGCTCCAGAGAGGAGACCTGCTCTGTTCCTCCAGGTCTGCCGGACCTGGTCCAGCCTGGAGCTCAGCATGTTGGCAGAAGACTTCAGGTCCTCACCGTGCTGCTGACCCAATGCGGTGAAAGCCTCCAGCGTCAGGCTAGCGTCCTCCTTCTTGGTTCCTTTTGCGCTCTTACAGGCCATAACTAGTGGATAAATAACCAAAATACTGTTTCTGTTTTGGTGTGTGGCATAAAATTAGGTTTCTGGGTGAATTTAGTTAAAAGGCTGGGTTTTTCCGGAGCAGTCCGTTGCTACGTCTACCCTGTCCGCTTGTCAAACCGGAAGACGCTGTCTGATTTTTTAACTATTTATTTGCAAATTATGGTGGAAAATAAGTATTTGGTCAATAACAAAAGTTCATCTCAATACTTGATACATATTTGTTGGCATTGGCAGAAGGCAAACGCTTTCTGTACGTCTTCAGCAGGTTTCACAAACTGCAGCTGGCCCTTTCCTCCAGGCAGCGGCTTTCAGGATCTGAAGATCTCAGCCACTCTGTGGGTTTGGGACACGGCCTCATTCATGCCTTCATGACCAGTCGTCCTGGTCCCTCTGCAGAGAAACAGCCCCAAAGCATGATGCTACCACCCCCATGCTTCACAGTAGGTCTGGTGTTCTTTGGATGCAACTCAGCATGCACTCCCCTCCAAACACGACGAGTTGTTTGTCTGGCCATACGACATTTTGCTGATGCTCTCTGGTTAACTCCAGATTATCTCTGGTTAACTCCAGATTATCTCTGGTTAACTCCAGATTATCTCTGGTTAACTCCAGATTATCTCTGGTTAACTCCAGATTATCTCTGGTTA
>NW_006800665.1:76815-90090 GCF_000485575.1 Poecilia formosa | reverse complement strand
CAGATTATCTCTGGTTAACTCCAGATTATCTCTGGTTAACTCCAGATTATCTCTGGTTAACTCCAGATTATCTCTGGTTAACTCCAGATTATCTCTGGTTAACTCCAGACGGCCTGGAAAGCAGGACCCGAGTCCCTGGGACCGACAGCCTGCAGTCTTTCACCAGGTCCCCCGTGTGCTTCTGGGAGTTTTGCTCACCATTCTTGCGATCATTTTGACCCCACAGGGTGAGATCTGATGGAGGGAGATTATCAGTGGTCTTTTATGTCTTCCATTTTCTAATTATTGCTCCCACATTTGAACTCTTCACACCGAGCTGCAGATTTGCTTCAGCTCGTTGGTCTGCAGCTCGGTGGAGTTTGGACTGTGACTGAAACAAACAGTAACGAGTGGAGGACAGAGGAGCCTCTTAAAGGAGAAGTTGTGGGTCTGTTTGGTCATTATAAATATTTTTNACAGTAACGAGTGGAGGACAGAGGAGCCTCTTAAAGGAGAAGTTGTGGGTCTGTTTGGTCATTATAAATATTTTTTCCACCATAATTTGTAAATAAATCCTAAAACAAATCAGAATGCGATTTTCTAGATGTTTTCTGATCTCATAGCCGACCTGTGATGTCACTTTCAGGCCTCTCATCGTTTTAAGAGGGAGAACTTTGAAATACTTTTTTCCCCACTGTGTTACCTTCTAACCCGTTGGTATCAACATGGTTTAATCCAGCTCTTTAGCATTAGTAGCATTAGCTCCTGCTAATGCTACTAATGCTAAAGAGCTGGTTCCGTTTGACCAGAACCAGCTCTGAGTTCAGGAAAACTTCCTGCTGGGAAATCTCCATGAAGTTCATAACTCCGTTTCCTCCTCGGCCTGCCGGTCGCCACGGCGCCCAGGAGGCTGACCCCGGGTCAGCGTGTGTACGTCAGCCCCACTAGACGCCGTCACACAGCAGAACCAGAATCTGGACAGGGCTCTGAGCTGGTGCAGTGCATGGTGCTGCAGCCTCACCACGGGAGCAGCAGGTGGCGCCGTTGTGCTCCGGATTGCTCAGCAGGTGTTCGGCCATCTGATCTGCCGTCTGAGGCAGGAAGTCGCATTCAGAGCAGCGCAGTAGGAAGGCGCTGCAGGAGACAAAGCAACGAATCAGCACGCAGCGCTACGACCAGGACACTGAGCCGGCAGCTGATTGGTCCTTACCAAGGGGGCGGAGCCTTCTGCAGAGGAAGTACCCTATCCCTGGAGCCGCGGACGTGGTGGCTGGAACCCAACAGAACCAGAACCAGTTAGAGAAAAATCCAACAGAACCACGTTCTGTTTCCCAGGATGATTGTTTGTGTTGCGCAACGCTGTCACTTCTACCAGTGAGCCATTGATGAAAGCTAAGCGCTATTAGCAGCTAAGCGCTACTAGCAGCTAATTTCTACTAGCAGCTAATTACTACTAGCAGCTAAACGCTACTAGCAGAGTATAAATATCTAGATAATTTTTTTGATACTTTAAACCAGAGACTGAAAGCGAAGTATATTAAAGGTAGTGTTTAATAATGCCTACATTTAATTCACTTAATATTTTTCATCTGTGTTTCCACTTGTGCGTTTTTCCACACTTCATAATTGAGAATAAAGTTTAAATGCAATAAAATGTTTTCTTCTTAATAGAAGGACCTGAATTGCTTTATTTTTCTTTCATTAATTTCTTTTTCTAGCTTAAGTAGCTACTACCAAACACGACTCCATTCCATTTATTGTCAGAATAATCAATAGATTACTACAATAATCACAACAGCCCTACTATGTAGTACTCTGTGCAGTACCCTGTAGTCCTGGGTGGTACTGGGTGGTACTGGGAGTCTTACTGGATCATGTGGGCAGCGTAGGCCCGGGAGCAGCAGCTGCTGTAGGGACACAGCAGGCAGTGGACGTAGGTCGGGAAATGAGCCGTCAGGTCCGAAGCGTCGGTTCCACACTCCAGACACACCAACCGGTCCGCCGACCAGAACCTGCAGGAGACAAGCGGGCTGAAGGAATGCTCAGAACCTGACAGAACTTCTCCGGTTACGGTTTAATTCTTAGTGACATTTTAGCTCTTCCAGCCTGGCTGTCCTCTGCTGCTCTCTGCAGGACGGACATGGCGCTGCAGCCTCACCTGCCGGGCTCCCGGCGGCCCGGACCCCTCCGGGTCGGGGATTTGGGAACCTTGAACAGTGGGGGGTTCTTCTGGATCGGGAACATCGGCTCGGTTTTGATTCTGTTGGGCTGATAAATGCAGGTTGACGCTATTGGAGGCCTGACCTTCCCATAGGTCCGGATCGTCACCTAGAGACAGCGACAGAGCACACTCTGCCTGAGCAGCTGTGACATCATCAAACACTGGAGCAGGTGTGGGCGGGGCTCACCTTTGACCCCGGCGGCAGCCCCTCCAGCTGCGGCGGCCTGCGGAAGCTGCGGTGGTTCTCCACCTTGTGCTGCATCTTGTCTTTGAGGAAGGTGAACTGAAGGCGACATCTGTTGCAATGGAAGGCCTGGCTCAGCTGAGACAGGAAAACAGGGTTTACCTTTCAAAGTAAAAGCTCTTTCACTTTATTCACCTGCAAGAACAATCAGAACCTTCAGATGATTCCTGCAGCTCCCAAAGTACTTAAAGGGACAGGAGCAACATGGAGACTGAACTACCAGGTGTGTGTGTGTGTGTGTGTGTGTGTGTGTGTTCTTGTCTGCAGCACATCACGTGACCAACTTCACCATGTTCACCCACAAATTGAGGTCATAGTGGAAAGTGAGGACATCTTCCTGGTCCTCAGTCTTGCTGCGATTTGCTAGTCAGGTTTAGAGGTTTGGAGCGAAAAAATGTTTGAGTATGCTTAGGGTGAGGAACAGACTAGTGATGGTGAAAGAAAATGCCTGGGTAAGGCACGATGCTAATGATGCTAATGACTAGAAGTTAATATAAAGTCCTAATATGGGTAGAAATTAGTGCTGAGACTTTAATTTTACTGATTTTAATGCATTTGCATTTCTGGCACACCTGTTAATCTGATGTATAAGTAACATCTGCAAACAGCAATTTATGATGAACCTGCTTCTCAGTTTCTGCTTCTAAACGATCTGATTGGAGATCGTTTAGATGTTGTTGTTGAACAACAACTTGTCATGCTACAAGGTCCAAGTTGTGCTAAAAGCAGTTAGTCCATCAGCAAAGCTATTAAAGCCTAAAATAGCATATGAATGCTAACATGTAGCAGAAGTACAGATGCTAATGCCAATATTAGCATCCACAATCCACATTTCTAAAGAACCTCCATGAATGATCAGCAATGGGTGTGCTGTGGTGGTGCAGGAGTTAAGCACAACCCACATATGGAGGCCTTAGTCCTCCACGCGGCCGTTGCAGGTTCGATTCTCAGCCTGGTGGCCTTTGCCGCATGTCTTCCTCTTCTCTCATTACCCTCTTTCCTGTCAACTAACTATCAAATAAAGGCAACTAGACCCAATAAATCTTAAAAAAAAAAAAAGAATGATCAGAGAAACTCTGGAAAGATGAATGGAAAGAAAAACACTTTGCTCCACCCTGATGGGTGAAGAACCTGAACATTAAAAACTAGAAACAGGGTTTTCCCCAGTGTATTATAAGCCTGGCGGCCCACCATGCTTTACTAGCCCCCACTGCATTTTTTTTGTTATTAGAAAAATTAATAATGGAAATTTTTTTTTTATTTTTATTCATTTCTTTTTTTTTTTAAAGCCGGATTGCAGGCATCTGTGTTGCTCCGAGCTTTTTACTGGCGCAGCAGATTTATTCCTAAAAACAAATCTGCTCTGATCAGTTAATAGTTTATGCATTTAAAGCCGGCAGAGCGGACCAATCACACCGCTGGAGCCTCAGCGCGCTGCCGCTGCTTGATCTTTTAAGTTTACCTCAGCGCGGATCAGGCGCTCCTCTTTTCACTCAAACTGGACCCAGGCTGACCTGTATGGATATTTACATCAACCACTGTGAGGAATTATGATTCTTTGGAGAACTCCACATCAAGGTAGGAGTTTAAACCCACCGTGTTAGCTCTGGTTGAGCAGCTCTGTGTGAACCACAGGAATAACGTGGCGTCAGGGGCGCACTACATATTATTCACGTGGATGCTAAAACATAACTCGCCCCCCCCCCCCAAAGGAAGGTAGGAGCGTAGAAAACATATGGCTCTATCCGTATGCGTATGAGGATCATATGTTTACCCCCCCAATCCCCCCGAGACGAAGACACATGAAAGGTAAAACTCGCTACATTTACATGTGCGCGAGGTGAAGGAGCTAAGGGCGCGGTGAAGTGTATGCGAGGGCATCATCGGGGCGCCGCCCCCTCCAGATTGACGCCCCCTCTGGTGCAGCGCCCCTATGCGTTGCATGCGCTGCATACCCCCTTTTTGCGCCACTGCGTGGCGCTGTCTGCCCTGTAAAGTTCATGTCTGTGATCCCGGTTGGTTGGAGCGTTAGCGGCTAACAAACCAGCGCTAACCCCATCTTGCAGGTTCAGCCCAGTGAGGAGCTTTCACGCTGCTTTTATTTTATTTTATTATTATTCTTCCGGTTACACGAAGCATCAAACCATATCAGATGCTTTGTCCACTTAGTCAGCCAGAGTTAATGAGCGAGGAGATCTGAGGAACTCGTCCCATAAACTCCAGCAACCAGAACAGTTTCTGTGTCGCTTATTAAAACTCAACAGACATGAAATGTCAGAGCTGCTAAAGCCACATTAGCAGCATTGAATTAAATCTCCTGTTTGTTGCGCATCTCTGCTTAGTGCAGCAGATTTAACTCATCCTGCAGGGCCGGTCCAAGGCTGCATGAGGCCTGGAGCAGAATCTGACTGAGGGGCCCCATCAGCACCTCTAACAGCTTCTGTGTTACATTTAATCTGGGAGAGGAGGAGGAGTTTAACTGCCCAACCTAAAAACAATCAGTTATAATCCAGTTTATTAATTTGTATTTGTGAACAAACAGCTCAAACTCAAAGATTAAACTCGCAGCATCAGATTGTTGCTATGGTAACAAAACAATCTAACTATGAATATTGTTCTTTGAACTTTTA
Source organism: Poecilia formosa (assembly GCF_000485575.1). NCBI lineage: Eukaryota > Metazoa > Chordata > Actinopteri > Cyprinodontiformes > Poeciliidae > Poecilia > Poecilia formosa. Next base: position 85,016 of record NW_006800665.1, on the reverse strand, counting down.
CAAAGTAAACTTACCAGCTCCTTAAAATTTTACATTTAAATATTAACCAATTTAAAATAATTTATGCTGAAGCCATTAAATCAAATTCAGCAGCATTGATCATCTCAATAAATAAATGTTACATTTATGTATCTGTGTTAAAATATCAGCATTTATGGCTCCTGAAGCCCTGAGGGCCGATGGAGTCGCTGACTTATTTTGGATTAAACACAAGTGCAAATAACTGATATTCATTTAAATTGTATTTTTAATTTGTTGTTTTTAAGATTCTATAGTTGTGGGTTTAAATAGCGTTTCACTGGAGATGTTTTCCTGTAACATATAATTACCCAGTAATATTTTTACGTTTCCTGTCAACTTAACATCTTTAATACAAAAACATGGCGGAGCGCCGGGCTGAGCAGGTTTACTGGGGGAAACCCTGAAGAAACATCTTTGTTGTTCAGCAGTGATGCCTATTTATTCAATAATTTAGCAGCAAAAAGGGGTTTGAGTTGAAAATGTTTCTATTGACAACTAGATCTGTCAATATAGTTTGATTAAAATTATATTTAGCTTAATCAAACCAGGACTCAGTAGCTGGAATACAAACGTGTGTGTGTAAAGGTGTATGCTCACCTTGTGCCTGAACAGGTGCTGCTGGTAGTTGCCGGGGTTCTTCATCACCTTCAGGCAGAAGACGCAGAGCAGGAACGGCGTCTCTCTGTGGAATGTGGCAAAGTGCTGCACGACATCCGAGTAGAAGGACGAGCGAAATGAGCACACCTGGAGACACACCTGAGGTGAGAGCTAGCGACGGGAGAGAGGAGGTGCGGGGGGCGGGGCACTCACCTGGCAGACGTAGGGCATCTCGCCAGGCTTGTGGTTGGACTTCATGTGGTTCAGGAAGGCCGGCTCGCTGTCGAAGGCCCACTCACAGATCCGACACAGGCCTGGAAGAGAGGACGGACAGGATGAGGCAGCGGCAGGAGAACACCTGGCCGCCGCAGGTGAGGCTCTTACAGGTGGACTGGGCAGAGCCATGGACCTGGTCCTGGTGGTCCCTCAGCTGGCTCTGGGACGAGAACTGGCGGTAGCAGAACCGACAGCACTGACGCTCTCTACTCTCCACGACCAGCTTCGAGTGGTGCAGGACGTGCTGCATCAACCTGGAGGCACAGGTAAACTGGTGAACAGGTAAACAGGGGTTACGGTTAGGGTTAGGATTAGGTGAGTCCAGAGGAGTTTTGGGAATTTCAGGCGAATCCAGGTGAGTCCAGGTGTGCCCACCTGAGGTTGTTCTCTGCCCTGAAGCAGCAGATGTTGCAGGTGAAAGAGAAGATGGCGGCTCCAGGCGGCGGCGGCCTCCTCAGGCTGACGTCTCCGCTGAACCTGCCGTAGTAAAACTCCTCCACACTCATCACCACCCGGGGGGGCGCAGCCACGGTCGCCGTGGTAACCACACGCTGGGTGGGGCCTGGAACTGTGGGGGCAGGTGATGCAGCAACCGTTAGTCTGAACCGGTCCGCGTGTCATTATTGTTGCTATCGGTTACAGAACCGGATCACAACCACTCCAGGTCACTGACTAGACGGAGATGTCTCACCTGTGGCGGCACTGAGGGGCGTGGCCTTCAGGATTCCGTTGGTGGAAGCGGGCCGCAGGCCCGTAGAACCAGCCAGCTTCAGGGAGCCGGCGCCGCCCACAGGCGCCACCTGCAGGTTGACTGTAAAACAGCAGCAGAGTGGTGAGTCCAGTGGGTCGGATCGGAATCTGACGGAGCGTCCACAAGGCTCACCGGATCCCGGAGCGCCGGTTCTGATGGTCAGAGTGGTGAAGCCGGATCCCGGGTGGGCCGGACCGGGTCCGGTCTGGTTGTGAGACAGCATGGTGGACACGGTCACAGCGGGTCGGACCAGCTGGCCCAGAGGTGGCGCTGTGGAGACAAGAGGCAGGTCAGCGGGGTCAGAGGTCAGCGGCATGCGTTCTGGGCCGAGCGGACCTACACTGGATCAGCTGGACCGTCTGCAGGTTGGGCTGCAGGTTGAGAACCAGAGGCGCGCCGGGAGTCATCACCGTGGGAACCTGGAAGCCCTGCAACAGGAAGCGCGCCATCAGCGTCCATGTCGCCATGGAAACGGGCCAGTGGCCTCAGGCACTGCCCCATACCTGCGCGGTGAGGAGGATGGGCTGGGTGGCGCCGGCGCCGGTCGGCAGGAGGAACGTTCCACCGGTGGTCTGCGTCAGGATGAGGGGCGGAGCCTGAGCCCTGAGTGGCGGGGCCGAGGCAGCAGGCTTGGAGGTGGAGACGGAGAGAGGTGGCAGAGGGGGCGAGGAGACGAAGGGTGGTGCACCTGAGAGACAGACAGATGAGCACTGGTGCACCTGGACTCACCTGGGGGGGCTGGGAGACTCACCTGCTGGGACAGGTGTGCTGGGCAGGGGAGACCTGGGGGGCGGAGTCTCACAGGGCGAAGAATCCTCCACTGTGGAAACAAAACATCCGGTCAACCTTTGATCCTGCTGCACCTGTCCAGGTGGACCAGCATCTCCAACCACACTGAAAACCCCCCTGACCTTCTAGCACCTTCTGCTAAATGTAATGGTGATATGGCGCTTTAGCATTAGCTTCTGCTAAATCTAATGATATGGCGCGTTCCAGTTCGCAGATCCACTGTAAAAGTTCTGAAGCTGAAATGTTCTGGTGTGAAGCTGAAACCCGGTCCGCTGCAGAACATCTCTAAAGATGCTGTTCTGTTCAGGTTCTTCCAGAAAATGTGCAGGTACCTGGAGCCCAGCTCAGGTCCAGAACCTCCGCAGGCCAGAGCCCTGATCTGGACCGGTACCAGCAGAGCGTTTTTGTCTCACCTGGCTCTCCGTAGTTGTCCGTGTACTCCATGTCGTCTTCCTCCACGCTGTCGTCCACCTGTTGCCATGGTTCCAGTTCCTCCTCCTCACACTCCATAAACAGCTCAGTGTCCATGTTGCTATGGAGACAGAACAACCCGGGTCCGGTCCGACCCAGTTATGATAACTTTATTACAGAGTAATCTGAACGAGTTCAAAGGTCATGTGGAGTCAGCAGGGGCGCGGTATAAGGGGGAAAGTGATGACAATTCTAGGGGCCCTGACCAGCAGGGGGCCCTCCACAATTAATTTATTGTTCATAGAAATTTAAAAAAAATATCAAGGCCCTATCAATTACAAAATTAATCATATTGTATTTCAGAAGATTATTTTTAGCAGTAAAAATTGAATGTTCCCACTCCCAGACCAAAAAACACATGTCCATATTTGCCCTGAACCCCCCATCTGCGTTAAATGGTTCGTTCCTGCTTGGAGCTTCACTGTGACGCTGTTGAGCTGCAGAAAGTGGAAGACACAAACGACTGTGGCAGTTACTATGCTTCTAAGAAAAGTTATAAAATCAGGTTTTCAAAAAATAAAGAGACAGAGAGAAAAAGACAAGTGTCTATTTGTAACCCAGTTTCTCTCCAAGAGAGGAGAGTAGACTGTGTGAGATTATCAACCATTTAGCATAATTAGCTTAGCTACAAACAACTGTTTGCCTCCATTTCACTAGCATTTAATGAATTAAGGAAAAAAATTACCAACATATTCATATATTGACCTTGTCCCTTTGTACCCTTTACCACTTAGTAACATATGAGTCGGTCACCAGCAGCTCTAACCCACGTCCCTCCAGACCTGCCACCTCCTGGGTGAAATTAAAGCTGCAGTATGTCACAGTATGATAAATATATTTTTTCCACATATTTGTTAAAACTGTCATCATGTTGTGACAGTACGGTATGAGAGGTAATCTGTGAAAAATCTATTTCCTCTGCTTTCTCCCAGTGCTAGAAACAACCAGTCAGAGGCAGGAGAGTTTTAGTGCTGTCAATCACAATCTCATGTGGTGCTGCTCATCCTTCCTCTGCCTTGCTCTGTGCTATGCTGCAGCTAGCATAGCCTGTTGTGAATGCTCAGTCTAGTTAGCATAGCTACCAATGATGGCAGATAAACAGTTTCTTGTAATGATAAGTTTTATCTCCAACATTAGCTCGTTTAGCAGTGAGTGAATGAGGCTAATTGACAGCGCTAAGACCCTCCTCCTGGTTCTGATTGGTTGTTTTGGTCAGAGCGGTGCATTACTTTAACCAGTAGTAGTAGTTCAGGAAGGAGATGGAGGAGGTTGATTGTTTTCACAGATTATCTGTCTCATAACAAACTGCTACGCCATGGTGACAGCTTTAACAAATATGGAGAAAACATAGATCTTATTAAAGTTATGTACTGCAGCCTGAATAAAATGCAACTAGTAGCATTCTTAGAAGTCTGGATTGCTTCATGTGTCGTTGCACGTTGCTTTAGACTGTTGCTCGTGGGGAGAGACATTTCAGTATCTAAAACTAATAGAAGAAATTTAAGCAACCTACTTGCATACCTGATGTGGACTGTTGGATGTTACATTCATGAACAGTAAATATTGTGCTAATTATCAGTATTGAACCAAAGAAAGCAAGGCAGATGCAAGCCTTTAAAACTGTGACGCTTTTTATGGGTCAAATAGACTCAAAAAATGTTCACAGCAGCTGCGGGGGGTGGGGGGGAAGAGATAAACATTTTTTGTCAGGGGGCCCAGGATTCCTGGCAGCGCCCCTGGGAGTCAGTATAAGAAAGATTAATGTCAATAAAACACAACATTAAACGGATCCAGACGTCTGGAAAAACCTGGAAACCTTTAACCAGCAGGAGGCGCCACCATTACGCTGAGATTAATGCTTAAAGTCACATGACTCGCTACTGAGACCCAAAGCCTCCATTTTCATAATATAACGTCACTGCAGCAGGAAACATTTCATATTTTCCATCAATTTGACCTGAGAGCCAAATATCCTGAACATTTCCTGAGCGGTGTGAGCGCGGCTCTAACAGCTATAATCATAATGGTGATTAAATCTAAGGAGAAGATAGAATTACTAACTAATTTTGTTGCTCCAACCAACCCAAACATAACTCTCTTTCATGATATGAAAGGCTTTGTCATGACTAATAATGTCTTGTCGTCTTTGTTTTAACCCGATTAGCAAACCGGCTATAACGGTGCACTGCTGCCACCAACTGGACTGGAGGATGACAAGAAATTAACAGAAATAAGACAAATGTTTATTTTGTCTCCTTTATGATTCATATGCAATATCTTCCACAAACTCATGATTTATTAAGACCTATTCTGATGCATTGATTCTAGCTCCTGTTTTCCTTGTATTTTCCACATTTATCTGAATGATACGGAAATGTCTTCCTAAATCAACTACGTTACAGTTTTCATTCAAGGTTTTCTTAAATATTTATTAATAATCCTTTTACATTTAACTTGGAAGAAACTATTTTAGTTATAAGCCCTAACTCAGTCTGAAGTTAAACTTGTCGCTGCAATACCAGCAGCAGCCGCAGGGGGCGCTCGCCCCAAGGTCCTATTTGTTCCTTTGATTCTCCCTGCAGTTTCTCTGTTCCGGCGGGAACAAACTTCCAGTCCGAACCTGACCGAACCGGAACACCAGTAGAGAAGACTGCGGGTCACTGTGGACTCAGAGCCGATACTGAGTCCGGTAGAACCGCAGCCGTACGGTTCTCTTGTCTGTGTCCGCCCGCCCCGCTCCTCCAGCGGCTGTGCACACACACACACCGAGTACACCCTCCCACCGCCCGGTTAGCTCTGTCCGCGCGCTCCGGGTCAATTCGAACCGCTCCTACCTGCAGCTGGAGCGTCGCTTCGGCAGTCGGACCGAACCGATTCGGACGGTTCTACTCTTTCTTCTTCACGCGCGCTGCAGTTCGACACGCAGTGGGCGGGCCTTCCTCCTCATAGTTTGTATCAGAGCAGTGGATTGGCTCTCTGGGGCCTGACGTTACGTCCCATCAGACATCTCTGCCTTTGATTGGTTGATGAGAATTTTTCTGGAGGAACCAATATGAGCTGCGGGTTTTCAGAAGATCAAGGATTACCCGACCAGGTTCGACCGGAGTAGGTTCTGTAATCCGGAGCGGTGCAGCTCATAACCTTCTACACACAAACAAACATTAACTGTGGCCAATATAGCGGACTGGCAGCTCCAAAACTCCAGGAACATCCAGAGCCGTCCACCATATTGGTTTTGATGTTTTGAAGGGGCGTGGTTACGAACTGCGACGTCACGAGTTAACCTGAAAAGGACTTCCTCTTGTTAAACAAAGACAAAAACACACAAATAGAAACCAGATGCTGCTCTGTGCTTTATTCATTTAATTTTTTTTAAATAACATTTAAATCAAATAAAGACGAGACAACCTGAAGAAACTGATTTCAAATCGATTTTATTTGTTTGGGATAAAAAGTCTCTCCAACTGGCTGTTGTGTGAAAAAGTAATGACACTAAAACCTCTCATGTCACTATGGATGAACTTTGACTCGCTTTGATGCAGATCCACCACAATCAGTGTGGATCTGCTCATAAAAAGTGACCTCAAGGTCACAAGGTGAAGGTCGTCCAGCCCGCAGCATGACACTGCCACCACCATGTATGACCGTCTGGTTTCACTGCAGATGAAAGCGGACTGGACTCATCGGACCACAGAACCTTCTCTTGGAAGGTTCTCCCCGGTTCTCTGACCAGAACCAGAACCGGGTCTGAGACCCTTTCCAGACTTTGTGTCTCATCAGGTCCAGGCTTGTGTTTGCTTCCTGTTGTCAGATGAGTTCTGGTTCTGGTGAAATGGTTCTGGTTAAACAGCTCTGGGTTTATTTGTCTGATGTTATTATCTGTGTTATTATCTAAAAGACAGAAACCCGAAAGGAGGTAAATAATCAGACAGGATGAAAAAGTTAAATTATTAATTTACAAAATGCAAAAACAACATAAAAAAAACACTGACCATTTGATTATTTTTGATTTATTGTTGAAAAAATAAAATTAATATTTTGAGTGATTCTGAGTCTCTCCCTCCTTTGAGTTTTACATGTCAGGAGAAATCAGCCGAGTTTTTTTATGGAAATATGTGTGTGTTAGAATCATGGCAGCAAACCAGCTAAAGGCATAAACCTTAACACAGGTTTTACCACAAGCTAACAGAGAGAGCTGATTAATGCTGCTGGAGGCAGCTAATGTTAGCTACATGAGGACTGGCTAATGTTAGCTACATGAGGACTGGCTAATGTTAGCTACATGAGGACTGGCTAATGTTAGCTACATGAGGACTGGCTAATGTTAGCTACATGATGACTGGCTAATGTTAGCTACATGATGATTTGTGTTCATTGCGAGCTGCAGGTTCCTGTGTTGCCCTCTAGAGGACGGGAGAGGGAACACCTGCTGTCCAGCATGTCTGTCCCAGGAGACAGCTCTGTAATGCCCAGAAGACCCGGTTCTAGTTTGTTGCGGTACAGGTCTGGTTCTGGTCTGCTTCTGTTTGTGTAGTTTCCTGCCATTCTAATCCTCGGTTCTTCAGCTGGTAAGTGATCCCAGAGCAGCTCTGATCCATAATCTGCTCTAATCTGTTAATCTGTTCTCCTCTGGGTCGGTTCTGCTAAGTTCCACTCAGTCTGCGCCGACCTGCAGGGATGGAAGCCGCAGCGCCAGAGGAGTTCCTGGTTCTGCCGTGGCCCAGCGGCGGCGGGTCGGACCCGGGGCCTGGGGGCGTTGGTGTCCTGCTGACGTGTGGAGCCGCAGTGGGAGTCACTCTGATCTGTAAGAACATTTTACTGGACCGGAACTGAGAGACTAGAAAGAACCGGAACTCCAGTTTATAAACGATACATTAATTATTAATAAGAATTATTTTTGATCTTGTTTAGATAAAAAGCTTCCCAGGTTTTCCTCCCTGAAGTTTTGATGAATCATGTTTTCACAACTTACTGTAATCATTATAATAAACACATAGCCACCGTTTACAGTAGAATCTGAAAAGTGTGGCATGGATTTGCATACAGACCATCCCATAATATCAGGCTGGTTCTCCAGTCAGCATGATGCTGCCACTACCTGCAGGCATGTTGAGCTGATTTCTCCCTTAAAGCGTTTTTCCACCAGCCCCTCTAACCGGTGGGTCTCGTATCGGTCTGGTCTCGTATCGGTCTGGTCTCGTATCGGTCGGGTCTCGTATCGGTCGGGTCTCGTATCGGTCGGGTCTCGTATTGGTCGGGTCTCATATCGGGCCGGTCTCATATCGGTCCGGTCTCA
>NW_006800665.1:70316-76393 GCF_000485575.1 Poecilia formosa | reverse complement strand
CGGTCTCATATCGGTCCGGTCTCATATCGGTCCGGTCTCATATCGGTCCGGTCTCATATCGGTCCGGTCTCATATCGGTCCGGACCTGGTTGTTGTCGGCGGGTCGTGAGCAGCAGCTGCTGAGTTTGATTTTCTGCTGCAGCAACTCAGCAAAGAAGAACCTCCAGGTTCTGGTTCTGATGATGTTTCATTTAGTTTTAATTCTTTGCTGGCCCAAACAGGATGATAAAGACTCAGATCAGTTAATTATTTTGCTATCAATGTTAGTATAAAGATTTTCCAGCAAAAGCAGAAGGGTCAGAGGTCATCTGGAGACACAGAGCTAATGCTATTAGCGTATAAGGTGCTGTAGTTCTGCCTAAGCTCCAGTAGGGGGAGCAGTGCTGTTGCTTCAGGCCTCAGCTCTGCTTCCATTCCGCATGTGAAGCTGATTTGAGCCGAAGTTTACCTGTTTACCACAGAAACATCAACCTCTGCCCCCTGGTGGCTTGAAGAGGTATCTGCACATTTCTACGAGATCTGAAGCACAGAAATGTTCCCAGATCCAGCTGTTCCAGCTGTTCTTCACGGTCTCACCTGCGGCTGTCTGTCCGTCTCCAGGTTTGGTGGTGCTCAGGAAGTGGATCGCAGGTGGAGTGTGCCGCTGTTCGGTCCGGCTGGATGGGAAAACGGTTCTGGTGACCGGGGCGAACACGGGCATCGGAAAGGAGACCTGCAGAGACCTGGCAGGGAGAGGTGAGACGGCCGCTGCTCACCTGGTGGACAGGTGTGCTCCGGTTCAACCTGACTGCTACCAAAACGCTGTTTATGTGAACATTAAAATGTAACCAAACCATATTATACTGGTGACTACATGGTTCTGTCTTTTCAAGTCAGTTTGTTTAGTTCTGCAGTATTTTATCTAAAGCTGTCTCAGTGCTGCCCTCTCAGTGTTGAACTGTGGTACTGCAGGCGAGTCTTCCTGTTTTGAGACGGTCCCGCTTTCTAGTTCACTCACATCTGATATCTGGGAAAACGTTTAATAACCTAAAAAACTCAGGATATTTGAGAAAACTGTATTTGTTTATAGGACAATGGAGATTTAGGGTTCCACGCATTACCATCTGGAACAAATGATGCGCCAATATTTTCACAAACTCGCTTTGACACGATTCCTAATCGACTCGTGTTGTATTAACTTTATCATGCAGAACTCTGTTTGAAAGCAGTTCAACACATGGATGGACCTCCTGGTTCCATGTTTGATTCCTAACAGGAAGTGCTGGTTCTTTTGGAGCATTCTGATTGGCTGACAGGATTTAGCTTGACACTTCACTTCCTCCTATGGGTTTGGCACGTTTAAAACAACACTGAGTGGCAGATTGGTTCATGTTGATCAAAGTTTTCCTGAAACTAATCCTTTGTGTGTGATGAGATTTTTCTAAATGATGTGGTGGAGATATTTGTCTTTAGAAAGACCTGGCTACGTGTGGACAAGGCCGAAGACACAGAGCGCCACCCTGTGGAGAGTCAGGAGGAACCTCAACAAAGAACCATGTCATTAGATTTGTCCCTAGTTGGTTTTTTGGTAAAAAGTCAGAGGGTCTGAAAAGTTTGTAAGTTTTCAACAGTACTATCTTGACCACAGCCCCGCTCATCCCCACATTTAGCCACACCCCTCTGTCTCTTGACTCCGCCCACTTTGGTGGAAGTTTTACTAATTTGTCAGACGTGGAGTTTCCCTTTCAAAAGGGTTTAAAGTTCTGACCGGTTGTTGTTGGACTCTGGTCACCAGTCCATCACCAGCAGGAATGAGGCAAAGATCCTGAAGCTGGGATGAGCTTCCTCCACAGGGCAAAGAGAGGCTCCATCATCCAGGATAGCAGAGCTAATCCGCTCCGCTGGGCTTATCTCCTGGGCATTAATAACTGTCAGGTAAACCCATAATCAGCTCCTGAACAGCAGGTTGTGTGGGCTCTCCAGGAGCCCGGGTGGTGATGGCCTGCAGGGATCTGAGCCGGGCCGAGCGGGCAGCGGACGAGATCCGGCAGTCTACCGGAAACGGGAACGTGGTGATCAGACACCTGGACCTGGCCTCCGTCTACTCTGTCTCACAGTTCGCCAAGGACTTCCTGGACAGTGAAGACAGACTGGACATCCTGGTCAACAATGCAGGCGAGCTCACCTGTCCTGTCTGTATCCTTGTCTGTCTCTGTGCTCACCTGTCTACATCCTGCAGGTGTGATGATGTGCCCTAAATGGATCACAGAAGATGGCTTTGAGACTCAGATAGCTGTCAATCACCTGGGTCACTTCCTGTTGACCAATCTGCTGCTGCCATTGCTGAAGAGCTCCACCCCCAGCCGTGTGATCAACGTGTCATCTATTGCCCACCGGGGAGGTGTGACCTCTGACCTCACCATCTTAACATGTCTGATCCCTGCAGATGGTTGAAGTCTGTTCTGGTTCCCAGGTCAGATCAACTTTGATGATTTGTTCTTCAGCCGGCGGCCGTACAGCGCGCTGGAGAGCTACCGGCAGAGCAAGCTGGCCAACGTCCTCTTCACCCGAGAACTGGCTCGACGTCTCAGAGGTTCACACAAGTCCACAAACACTAGAACAACCTTTGACCCAGAGGTGAGTTGGTCTCACCTCTGGATCTAAGGTAAGAGAAGAAGAATTGCAGAGGAAGTCCAGTCCTTTAACTAGACCCTAAGAAGACCAACTATCTGCACGGTTTCTGCTGCTGAGCACATTTCCAGACAACTGACACCTTCCACCCCAATTGATTCCCTTTCCCCCCACCCACTCCATTGCCTTCATTAACACTGAAGATGATGTGATGATGTCATCAGCACTTGCTGTGATTGGTTCCTAACTGTATCCTCACTTGTTCTACAGGTTCTGGCGTGTCAGCCTTCTGTCTTCATCCTGGGGTGATCCGGACTGAGCTGGGGCGCCATATAGAGGGCTGGTTTCCCCTGCTGGGGGCACTGCTGAGGCTTCCTGCCCTGCTGCTAATGAAGACTCCCTGGGAGGGCAGCCAGACCACCGTGTTCTGTGCAGTGACGCCGGGCCTGGAGGAACTTTCAGGCCGATACTTCAGGTAGAAGACGGGGTTTAGATTCTGCACCATGGCGTTTGGTTTTACCTGGTCAGATGGACTTTTGACTGTTTTGTGGAAGTTTTACCCTGGTGGACCGAGTGACATTCAGAACCTTCTGTGTCCACAGTGACTGCGCAGAGAAGGAGGCGGCGCCAGAGGGACAGGACGATGAGGCAGCCTGGAGGCTGTGGGAGGAGAGCGCCCGATTAGTCAGACTGAAGGACACCTGCTGACCTGTGACCTGCTGGCTGACACACAACAGGAAGAGACGACAGCAGTGCCCCTCTGCACAAAGCAAGGAACAGGACCGGTGCTAGAACATTAAGTGGTCCGGTCAAACCCAGGAAACAAACTTTCTTCTAGTCTGGTACCAAGTTGAACCCGAGGTCGTCGAGCGGGCCCCGACTGGTTGACAGAAAGAAACCAGCTTAACATTACTCTGAAGCTTCCTTGCCCAGCTAGTGTTTGTTTTATCATCCAAATTGCTTCGTCCAGGACTGTGACGGCCCGTTCACCCCTGAACTGCCTGGTACCTTCAAACGGACCACAGTCGGTCCCTTCTGGTGTCTGAACCTTTGAACTCTGGTCCAGCTGAAAACTCTACGGTAAACCTGGTGCAAGACACAACTGGACAGGAAGTGCTGTCTGATTCATCAACATAGGTGGTAAAACATGTAACCATAGCAACATGTGGTATCCTGTGTGCAGACCACTGAGGTTGGCCGGTTTCCACGGTGTCGGACATCCAACAGACCAACTCTTCATGGTCCCTCCAGAACCTCCCCTTCGTCTTGTTGCACCTTTTGGTTCCTTTCATGTTTCTTTGATTTTCTGTCTGTTTCTCCCTTGATGTGTTTGAAACAGGAAGACTTTACTGAGCATGCTCCAACTGTTCGTTGGTAATAAAGAGAACTTATCCATGTTGTTTCACAGGTGGTCAGTCCAACTCCTTCATGTTTGATTCAAATCTGTCAGGTTCTAAAACATCACACCTGGTTCTACCTTCTTCGGGTTCAGACCACAGAACTTCAGAACTTCTGGTTGATTCAAGTGGGAAATAATCTTCTGGGAAAGAATCCAGACTCCAGGGGGCGCTGTTACACACCTGAACCGGACTCTAGGTGCTGATGCATTCTCCCACTGAGCCTGGTTCTGGTTCTGCTGGAGGTTTATCCTTGTTCAAGTGGAGTTTTCCTCTCCACTGTCGCCTGATGCATGTTCAGGAGGAGGTTAACCAGTGATGCAGAGGGTTTCAGTTTTAGAGTGTCAGCCATCTGGTTGGACCGTCCCAGGTGGAGGTGAGGTCTGTTCCTAAAGGGTTAATCAGTGTTGTGGTCAAGACCACCTAACCCGAGACCAAGACAAGACCAAGACCAGAGTGTATCGAGACCAAGACAAGAGACTAAGACTGAGGAAAGTCGAGACCGAGTCAAGACCAAGACCAGCACCCCGCGCTATATGACACGATAAAATGTGAAATATGATCAAAATTGCTTCTCAAACTGATCTGAAAGATCCGTATTCCCATAAAAAGACCCAGATATTAAATACTTGATAAATTTTACCAATATTAAAAGCAGAACAAACTTTTTGTTCTGCTTTGCTTCCATCTCTGTGCTACAATCCGCGGTGGTCTCGTGCCATCCCTAAAAAGATAACGCCCTGGGCATTTGCCTGTATTGCTCAAGTCAGAAACCACCACTGTTGCACCACTTAACATAGCAATTGAGGCAATGCCCAGATGGCAAATAAGGCTCAACTATGAACACTGACCAAGGAGCAACAAGCAAGAAGTAACCAAACAGAAGGCGCTCATCGTGACTGTTTTCACTCTCTCTCCCACTACATGAAACCAGGTAGTCTGACACCATGGCAGACATAACAGCTGCCACTTTGAACAAAAACAATCAAAGAGCAATGTGCATGCTCTGCGTGCTCTTTCATTCTTGTGTTTTATTTATTTGTTAATTTAAAAGCAAATCAATGTATATAATTAAATAAAATAATGATAGGTACTGCAGTGTATGCAGAACATTAAAAGAACAAAGAAGAGTGTTCTGTCAGGTCACCATACGCTGTCAGATCATCATACGCTTAGAACAAACTCACGGCTATATCTGTCAGACACGTCATTACCATATCATTTTATTTAATTAGCAACATAGAATCATGACATAGATCATCATACACTTTATTAACACTTGTATGGCATCCTGACTTAGCGGTTAAGTAGGTTAATGAGTTTTACACGGGCGTGTGTTGTAGTTGACTGCAGCTGCAGCCAGACCTGCTTTAAATACACTTTGACACCACGACAATGCATGTACATCTATATAGTTATCATTGAAAACAATTTAATGACTTATTTTCGTCAGAACTTGCTGCATATGGTGAACTGACAACTCCTCTGACTGTCGGACTTCTTAATGCGCATGCGCAGGCATGGTACTCACTGCATGTATGCTATTCTGACAGCGTACGGTAATCTGATAGAACGGTGTTCTGTTAGATCAGCATACCTTGTCAGATACTCATACGCTTAGCTCAGACACGTATACGCTGTCATTACCATATGATTTTATTTAATCATCAACATAGAATCATGACATCATACACTTTGTTATTAACAGTTGTATGACATCCTGACTTAGCGGTTAAGTAGGTTAATGAGTTTTACACAGGCGTGTGTTGTAATTGACTGCAGCTGCAGCCAGACCTGCTTTAAACACACTTTGAAACCACGATAACGCATGTATATCTATCTAGTTATCATATTATATAATATAAACAATTTAATGACTTATTTTCGTCATAACTTCTTGCGTAAACTGAACTGACAACTCCTCTGACGGTCGGACTTCTTAATGCGCATGCGTAGGCATGGTACTCACCTCATGTATGCTATTCTGACAGTTTATGGTAATCTGATAGAACAAAGGTGGGGAGAGGAGGTGGAGGGGGAAGTAACAGAAACACGTAGTTGCTTGGATTT